>NC_031496.1:13157756-13299754 GCF_000237925.1 Schistosoma mansoni
GACTTATAATACGCCGATGACATAGTTTTATTCGGTGAAGACGCTGACAAAATGCAGAGTCTTCTGACCACTATAAGCAACAACAGAGGTATTGTGGTGTGGTCTACTTATATCTATATAAGTAGTATATGGTGTTGGTCATACATAGAATGTATTTTGGCAGAAGACCGATGAGCAAAGAACTGAAATGAAGCGCAATCGTTTGCAAAATGCATGAGCAATGAAATTAGGGAAGAAACAGAGAAGATTGAAACAATTGGTTGTTAATTTGCAAATTGACTGTTCATTGTTAGGTTATCAGAATTTACTGAGATAGTCTGTAATGTTTGCTTAAATACATTCGATTGTCCCCAACCGTTGTTTTGTTCACTACAGTATGTTTGGGATGCGATTCTCCCCCTCGTAATGCAAAGTGTTACTTCAGGATTGGGTTGCATCGACACCCTCACTAATGATAGGGAGTGAAGTAGTTGAGCGTGTTGACCGCTTCACTTATCTTGGGAGTCTCATCAGCCCTTGTGGTCTGGTGTGTAACGAAATCTCAGCACGGATACAGAAGGCTCGTCTGGCTTTCGCCAACTTGCGTCATTTATGGCGTAGGCGAGATATCCGTCTAGCAAGCAAAGGACGGGTTTACTGTGCAGCAGTTCGTTCCATCCTACTTTACGGCAGTGAAACATGGCCGGTAAGAGTAGAGGATATTCGTAGGCTACTAGTATTCGATCATAGGTGTCTTCGAAGCATTGCTCGTATATCCTGGGACCACCGAGTAAGTGATGCAGATGTTAGGAAACGGGTACTAGGTAAGGATGGCAAATCGATTGATGAAGTAGTAAAACTTCATCAGTTGAGATGGCTGGTACACATGGTACGTATGCCCAACCACCGACTGCCCCGACGTGCAATGTTTTATGGTGTAAGAGTAGGTTGGAAGAAAGCTAGGGGCGGCCAGACCAAAACGTGGCACAAATCCATGAAGTCACTGACAAGTGGACTGAGCCATGTTGGCAGGTGTAGGCTACCTGAATTATTCATGTCCCTTTGTTTTTCCTCTTTCCAAACTTATTTTACTGGATTCTACTCCTTGAATAACATCTTCAAACCCCAATCTTTCGGATTACTGCTTATACTTTTACTACCTCTACCACTATGTGATTTGAATCGACAACTGCACCTCTGTGCTAATGTTGTGCGGCCATTTGAACTGATGTACATACGTACGAAGTTTTACGTTGTTGCTGACTTGAAGGTCGCTGATAGGCACTTCTGAAGAGTCCCTCACTAAAATAAAACAAATGTTCAATTCTTCAGGGATTTTATTAGTTTTCTAATAAAAATCTATTCACGATGCATAACTATAGCGTGTTAAAATTTGTTGAACAACATATGAAGATGGAAATTATGAGAAAAACAGTGATACTTTAGTTTTACTAGTTATATTAATCATTACAGTATCAGGTAAAATTCTTAAAAATCTGGCGCAAATTTCTGAAACAAGCTAATGTAGATTCCAATTTGTTGCATAGCTCCAAAGTATGATATGAAGTTTTACGTTGTATGGATGTTCCAGTAAAGTATATCTTCCAAGTAATATAGTATTGGTTTTAATAATATATATAATTTCATCTCATGTTTCGTTTAACTGCCTTACTTCGAATAGAACAAAAGACGAAAAAGAATTTTAGCTATCCACTATTGATTTTTCTGTACATATTAAATTCAACTTTGTTAATGGTTAAAAAAAGGTAGGAATAGCATAATATCCATGTATAATGTAAGTTTAACGACATAATCCTGTTTAGTACTAGAAGATTAACGAAGCAAATAAGTATATATTAAATGCCAAAATGAAATTTCATCCTACGTATATTCATACATTCGCAGATGTAATAATCAGCTGAATATGAGCTACTTTTTTCTCAATATATGTACTTAGTGATTTAAATGTTTTCTTGTGTCCGGACTTTTTTTCTAGTAAGAAAAATAAGTAATGATGTTAAATGATCGGTAAAATGTCACCATTATTTTGATAAATATTAAACTATTCTTGATTTCAATAATCCTAATTATAACAATGGTGGTAACCAGAGTGAAGTTATGTGATCGAGGTACGTACCTTGTTGTACAGATGGCAAGTATTTTTCTATTGAAGAAAAGAGAAATATGAAGAGTTCAGGGAAGCGACCAATATTTATTTGTATTTTCATTCTCGAAGCTATATAGTTCAAAATAGTTGAGTCATTGCTGAAAAAGTGATAAACCACCATCTTTTTGCCATTGATAACAGTAAGTTAAAAACATCATAACAATAACTTGCGCCTTTTACCCCAATGGAGCATTGGCGGCCGACCATCAGTCTCCAATCCACTCTGTCCTGGGACTTCTTTTCTAGTTCTATCCGATTCTTGTTCATTCTTCTCATATCCGTCTCCATTTCTTGACGTTATGTGTACTTTTATCTGCCTCTCCTCCTTTGGCCTTCAGGATTCCAAGTGAGGGCTTGCCTTGTGACGCGGTTGGCTGATTTCCTCAATATGTGTCCTATTCCCTTCCAGCGCTTCTTCCTAATTTCTTCCTCCACTGAAATCTGATTTGTTTTCCCCCACAGTAGGTTGTTTGTGATAATATCTGGCCAACGGATTCGACAACTGTTAATAAACTCCTGTATATTCTGGATGATGGCTTTCGTAGTTCTTCAGGTGTCCTCCCTATACAGCAGAACTGTCCTGACATATGTATTGAAAATTGTGACTTAGGTGTCGGTCGACAATTGTTGTGAGTTCTAAATGTTCTTCAGTTGTAGATATGCTGTTATGGAAGGAAGAGTGATGCCCCTGTATTTATTACACTTGCTGAGATCGCCTTTCTTTGGTATCTTTATCAGAAGTCCCTCTTTCCAGTCTGTTGGTACTTGTTCTTCATCCCAAATCTTACTGAAGAGAATGTGGAGTATCTTTTCAGTTGCTGCTACATCTGCTTTCAGTGCCTCGGCTGGAATGTTGTCTACTGCCGCTACTTTGCTGCTTTTGATTTGTCTGATGGCCATACTGATCTCTTCAACTGTTGGTGGGCCAACATCGATTAGGAGGTCCGTAATTGCTACTTCGATGTTGGTGATTACCTTGCCTTCCTCGCTTTTCACTGGTCATTCTGGTTTAAGATAATTTCCAGCGATCTTCCTTGTTGTATCATACAATTGTCTTATGTTTCCTTCTCGTGCAGCCTTTTCCGCCGTCAATGCTAAATTTTCCACATATTTACGTTTGTCGGTTCTGATACTCCTCTTGACTTGCTTGTTTACTTCTGTGTATTCGGCTTGTGGCTTGGCTTTTTCTGCTCTTGTTCGGCTGGTATTGATTGCTGCCTTCTTGTTCCTTCTTTCTTCAATCTTATCCAGTGTACCAACAGTGATCCATTTTTTGTGACGTTGCTTCTTGTGGCCAGAACCTCCAGACATGTTGAAGTGATTGCCTCTTCTATCCCCTTCCAGTTGCTCCACATAGTAGTTCCTCCTCCATTGAGCAGATCATGAAAGGCCTGGAACTTTTTGTTGAGGACAATCTTAAATTTGTTGAGTTTGCCAGTATCCCGAAGAAAAGCCGTATTAAACTTTTGTGATGTTGTCCACCCCGTTGTCCAGTGCTTTTTAAGTTTGAATTTCATCTTGGCGACCAGCAAGTGATAATCTGATGCTATATCAATTCCCCTCCTGGTTCTCACATCCTCCATCGTCCTCCTGAACTTTTTTTGATGCAGATATAGTCTATTTGGTTCTGCGTAGTGTTATCCGGCGAAGTGCATGTGGTTTTGTGAATGCGTTTATTTGGAAATATAGTGCCCTCTATGACCAGTTTATTGAAGGCATATAGGTTTGCAAATTTCTCACCATTTTTGTTCCTTTCTTTCAGTCCATATCGTCTCATGGTATCTTCATATCCGGTGTTGTCCATTACAACCTTGGCATTTAAATCGCCCATCAGAATAGTCAGGTCGTGTGTTGGGCACTTCTTGACGATTGACTGCAGCCTATCGTAGAATTGGCTTTTAATGTGTTCATTGTAGTCGTTGGTGGGCACATACCATTGAATCACAGCATCAATAGAACTCCTTGTGTATGTGGGGGATTTCCTTCTTCATGGCCGGAGTATAACAGGAGCTCTCCTGAAGCCAGTCGTTGTTGTCCAACCTGCGTCCAATGTGTTTCACTGATCCCAATCACCTCCAGGTTGTATCTCCTCAATTCCGCAGCGGTTTAGAAGACTCTCCCACTCTCCCACATTGTACGAGCATTCCATGTACTAGATAAATGATTGCTCTGGCTGTCAGAAAGAACATCGGCCCCGTGGCTTCCGAAGGTACTCAGCTTTCACCATGAGACGTCATAATTCCTCTTAATGAAGATCTTCTAACTCCTAGGGCATAGTTTAAATGGTTTGAATAATTTTTTCTTGTTAGCGTTTTTAAGCAAGTTAGTTTTCTACAGGATAGGGTTGCTAACCCCATGCCCAACCCTCCTCCTTTATCCGGGCTTGGGACCGGCAGTAGCCTCCGCATGGGCTACAGGCGGAGTTAAACATTGTAACAACAAAATGAAAATGGTATGCTACACTACAACTGGCAAAAGAAATTGTTATGGAGCTTGTAAAAAGTCAAGAATGCCATATTAACTAAGTGAAAATTTTAGTTTAAAAATATATAGTGCTAATTTGGGAATAAAATGTAGTTGGAATACAGATAAAAACATGAATACATAATTATATGGTAACATAATGGTAGGGTAAGCGTTAAAACCAGATTATAACCATGACAGAAGAGGTTGGACAGCTTTTTTAGTGTATGTATTATACATTGTTTTGTGTGTAGGTATCATTACCAATTTTTGATTTGATAATTTCGAATAAACTGAGCATTGGGTAGATTGTTATAAATAAATAATATATTTGTAATATCCCAATGAGTAAAAAAATTAGATTTTCTGTCGATTCGTAAGCCACTTAAATAACCAAATCGGTTAAATTCATTTAGTATTACTTGTTTGAATCTTCCCATTAATGTTTAGGACTGCAACTGGTCAATCTCTTATTGGAGTATGTGCATACTGTGTGTATTGCCTCGATATAGCCTTAATTCACAAGCATGGTAAGCAGAGATGGGTAGTGGCTAGCAGTGGAATCCAGGACCTAAACATCAATGGGAAGATTCAAACAAGTAATACTAAGTGAATTTAAACTTCACCCCATTGCACAAGCAAGTGGCTATCAGGACTCAGTAGCCAGGTGGATAACGCGATGGCGTTTGAAGCGAAAGGTACTGGGTTCGAGTCCCAGATTGAACATCAACTCTGAGATGCAGGTACATCTAGCTGAGGAGTCCCAAATAGGACGAAACGCGCGTCGTGGATTCCATTGCTAGCCACTATCCATCTTTGCTTACAACCAAATCGGTTATTTATTCTCTGAAGAAGTGGCTTACACTAAATTACGAAACGCCAGAAAATCTAATTTTTCTACTCATCGGGATATTACTAATATATTATTTATTGTGGTGTATGGCTTTAATAATGCAAAAACAACGAGATCATTTGGCTTTCTACTAACCAGTGTACGGATATTTGTCAATAATGGATATGCTTTAACCAAAGAATTATTGTCCATAACATCCATTTTTCATACGTTTATTGATGGTTTTACTATCACAACGGATGCTGTCATTGAACTTGCTTGCTCACCAAACAACTAGTATAATAAGGTATACACTGACGGAAGGGTTTTAAACATATAATGATGTAATCTGATGCAAGGGCTTATTCTTTAGTTAATTAATAAATATAGCTAAACAGAAACGAAGATTCTATTAAGGAAGTTTAAAACCCTACTTGTTTTTTGAGCAGAATTTGAGGTGGATATCTTAGAATCACATCTTAGGACATAGGCAAAATTCTCCCATGGAAATTTTAAGGCACACTTTTTGTCATTCACACCTGCTCTCGCATCAAATTCATTTCCCCTTTTTTATCGTTTATGATAATATTAATATATGCTACTTTTAATTTCAGACAAACCAGTTTTAGGCTACAGTCTATTCCTAATAATTTAACAGCCGTTTGTTCTCTGACAGTTCAAAAAATCAAAAATAAGTCTTTCCATACTTTTTTATACTCCAGTAAATGTATTTGTAAAACACCTGTAAGTCACCTAAGCATAGTGCATTCTGACAAGACGATTTACATAATATTAGTATAACAATATGAATGGTTAAACGGATGAAATATTTTGCTTTGAAATTATGATCATTTCGATCTTTAGTTAAGTAAGTGAATGATCGTCGAAGAACTGATATATCCTACAAATGAAATCAATTCACCAAACAAATAAGTAAAAACAGACCTATGAATCTCAGGATAGGATACATAATACTGGTTTCCCATTAATTACTTATGCATAGATATATATTACTTAATTACTGTTATACCCCGATAAGAATAATGAATGGTAACCTTTTGGGATCCATTTATGGACCAATACTATGCGTATATTTTATCGTATAATTGTTAAATAACTAAACTATTCATACTCATGTCCCTCTTATTATTAGCTTTATTTTGACCCATGAACTATTGTTATACGATTTACCATTCTTGAATTATACCCTGTCTATCATTTACTATCTCCCTTATTCACACCCACATTTGGGTAAACTTTGTACAAATGTTGTTTCCTATTTTATAGTACGATGTGGTCTGTCTGGTTGGTATATAAACCTAGTATTTTTGAGATAAACGATTCATACAGCAGAGTCTGAGATTGGTGTTCTGGATTACACTGGCTGGGCTAGGCAGAAAGTAGAACTGATAAGTACTCTAGACTGTTCGCACAGGTTTTATGCATCATTGGTCCGATCGATAAATCCCTACTCTCTAATTTGCAGTATTATAACGTTATACATTAACAGGCACACAGGCCACAAGTTATAACAATTACTTTCTCCTGTCATCCCTCATGGAAGAGCATAGACCGTCCACCAGCATTCTCCATCCAACTCTATATTGGACAATCCTTTCCAGTTCTTTCCAGTTGCTATTCAACCTTTTCATATCTACTTCCCATCCTCTGCACAGTGTGTTCTTTGGCCTTCCACTTTTACGTCTCCCTTCAGGACTCCAAGTTAGAGCTTGCCTCGTGATGCCGTTTGATGATCTCCCCAATGTATATCTTATCCACTTCCAACGTCTTTTCTTAACTTGCTCTTCAGATAAAAGCTAGTTTGTTCTCTCCCATAGTAAGTTGTTGCTAATGATATCCGGCCAAGAGACATTTAGTATCTTGCATGCACATTTAATTATAAATACTCGTATATTTTTGATGATGGTTGTAGTAGTTCTCCAAGTTTCAGCTCAGTACAGTAAAACTAAGCGTCTTGACGTTCGTATTGACGATTCTGATTTTGATGTTGGTTGACAGCTGTTTTGACTCCCATATGTTGTTCAACTTTAAGAGTGCTACCCATACTTTGCCAGTGCTTGCCTTTACATATGTATCAGATCCTCCTTGTTCATCAATGATGCTACACAGAAACGCAACATTTTCCACCCTTTCCAGAGTTTCTCTATCAAGCGTGATTGTGTTGGTATCCTCCGTTGTTGTATTTGAGGATCATGCGTATTCCGTTGTGTAGGTTGAGGTCTACTGATGCTGCTATACTGGTTGTCTTGACCTGCATCTGCTGGTGTGTACCGGATAGAAGATCTAGGCTATCTGTGAAGTCAAGATCGTCTAGTTGCATACAAGCTGTCCATTGTATTTCGTGCTTCCCCTGAAATGTGGAGGTCTTCATAATCCAGTCAGCCACCAGAAGAAAGAGAAAAGGGGAGAGTAGGCAGCCTTATCTCACTCCCGTCCTCGCTTGAAATGCATCTGTCAGCTATCCTCCATGCACAGCTTCGTAGTGTAGTCCTTCGTATTAATTACATATGATGTTGACGATTTTATCGGTGTCGAAGAAGCTTCCATAATGTTGTCTTATCCACATTGTCGAATTCTTCTCATAATCAAGGAGGTTGATGTACATGTTTGTTACAGTTGAGAGACTTGAAGTATAAATTATGTTCTCTTGTAGATTTTAACTGTGAGTACTACTTACCATTATCATCGTCTGACATTTAACTCCAAAAAGAAATATTTTTAACCAGTTCTAACCTATTACATCATAACATCTAATCACAGTAAATTTATATTTTACAGATCCTGATTCTGATAATAGATTTACATTCTGTCATTAATAAATTTCTTCTTAGTTTTATCGTAAACATCTAGACAAGTTCATACTTCGATTTATGACTAAGATTAGAATTGATGGTGAACGTTTTATAATCTGTCTGAATTTCTAGTTCAGTGTTCCAGAATTTTAGTTTAACTGGTCAAACGTGTATCAGTACTCTTCATTTCAAATGACTTATCATGATAGTGGGTTATTATAACCATCAATCTGTTCAACATTCCTGATACTATATCACATTTTAGGGGTTTTATTTTCTAGTCGTTATTGTTAACTTGTTGAAGTTAGGCGACTCTGAAATATTTATCCATACATCCCATGTACTGAAATAGATATCAACTAATTTATTATATCCAATAGTACTATCAAGTAAGTACAAACATGTACAAATAATCAATAAAGTTGAAAGATAGTTCTTCATTGGAATTTGAAAACTATCATGTAAATGTCACTTTTTGACAGCATTTTGATATGTTTATTTTATATTGTTTGTATTTCGTCTATTTCTAAATTAAGCTGTGTAATCATACATTTATATACTATATTCTTTGTATAATATTCAAATGATTAAGACTAAAATATTAGATATTCCTAAAGAACGGTTAAGGAATTCAGATAACTTGTAGGTCAATTTCAATATTGGAAAAATAATACCAGTAAATCATCAGTTAAGAACAATAATACTGACTACTATTTGAGTTTACCATAGCGCATACATCAGTTGTCTAAATTAACTATCATAGAACTATTCCTTTTCATAAATGTAATTTATATTATAGGATAAAGGATTTTAGGTAATACATAAGTAATTTGTTTGACTTATTAATTTTACAGTTGAAGTTAGACATTAACATCCTTGGATGCCGGCTCAGTGGTCTAGACGTTTAGCGCTCGCGTGCTAGATTGATAGGTCCTGGGTTCGAATCTCGCGAGGCGGGGTCGTTGATGCACACTGCCGAGGAGTCCCACAATAGGAAGAAACGGCCGTCCAGTGCTTCCAAGTTGGTCTAGCTTCAATTGACTAATGATTTCAACTATAAAGTTACTAAAATCTCCACAAAACCCCCTTCTGACTTGATAATATCAACTAAAGAACCAATGGAAAAACAGAAATCACTCAAAATATACGTTACTTTTTAAGAGCCTTCTTATACTGTCAAAATTAAATTATTAACATGTATTCTGATAAGAATCCATTCACTAATCAGCTGATATTTTGCAACGTCTTTAAACATATTAATCTAATAGTATACACTATGAGTGGGCAGCTTATGCCCCTCCACGAGGAGTAACAGGCGTATTGTTACATCTAGAGCTTTGATTGTTGCTATGCCTCGTACTACTAGACTACTTGAACGATAGAAGCCGCAACGTCGTAAGAGAGAAAACAGAAAACTAGTAAGTAGGAATGTATTTTCCAATACAATGTCAAATATAGTACAAAAGTCTCATGTATTCATAGTTATTGACTGAAAGTAAATCATCATTTTGGAGAGCCAATGAGCATGTAGAGGGTCCTTCTTATTCATCCAATAGGGAAGCTACATGTCGACATTCTGGAATATTCCTCTAGCGGTGATTGGATGGAATGTCTTCAGCTCTTTCTGGGCTTCTTGAAGCTTCTTTGAGTTTGCCAACAAGCCATCCTTACACGTATGTTAGTAAGTAAGCAAGTAATACACGATGAAATATTGACCAGTTTACTTTTGATTCATTTTCCATCACTTTAATCTATCTGAAGTTACAAGATAACCCTTGTAAATCATTTGACAGTACGTATATCACATGCTTAAAACGTTTTTTAAATAAAAAGATTTTAAGTTCTTCTAGGATTCATCCATATAAAATCCCACTTAAATTTTTTTTTAAAGTTGATTTCGGAAAAGCTATCTGGTATTTTGAATCAAGTAAATAACATGGATAAAAGTAAATCAGATGAATAAACTTAAAATTTGACTACCTTTATTCAATAATATTTAAACACTTGGATTCAACTTTAAAACATTGAAACTATTGAATTTATCGCGTAATTTAAAAAAAAACAACTTTAAACGTATTAGATACCATTCATTTATTCATCAAGGGCAATATCACATGATACCTAAATAATTGGAAGTAGATATTTTTCTTTTTTTTTAATTTTATAAATAATCCATAATGGACATGTGATTGAATGAAAATAATTAAAAAAAAACAACCTAACTGATAAATTGGTGAAAACAAACAAACAAAAAGAATCGACAACAATTAAATAACTTGAATGGTGATCAACATTCATTATTACATTATTTCCTTATTACGTAACTATTAGATATAACGCCTATAAAGCATTACTCCCATTTAATTTGAATACTATAAATTTATTGTATAGTTTGAGTTAAAGAAAAGAAAATCCTTTATTATTAGAAGGGGTTTTTGAGGAGATTTAGTATTTTTCATAGTTGGAAGCGTGGGTCAATCGAAACTAGACCACCATGGGAAATCTGGAAGCACTGGACGGCCGTTTCGTCCTATAGTGGGACTCCTCAGCAGTGCTCATTCACGACCTCGCTTCGTGAGATTCGAACCCAGGATCTACCAGTATCGCTCCAGAGCACTTAACCGATAGACTACTGAGTCGCCATTCGATGGTGTTTATGTCTAACTTTAACCAATCCACGAAGTTGACCAACCGTTCATTAATTGTCTTCAGTGAGTTCCTATCTCACAACAGACGTAGTTTGAACAATAGGACGAAACGGCCGTCTAGTGCTTCCAGGTTTTCCCTGATGTTCTAACTTCAATTGACTCACGCTTTCAACTATGAAAATCCTTTATTGTTTCGTTTTTTTCGGTTTATTTTCTAAATATACTCCAATGAAGTTAAAGAGTATAAAACAAATGAAATGTGGAATAAGCGTAAATGGATAAGTCAGTTTGTTTTTAAAAACAATAACTATTATAAGCAAAGATAGATAGTGGTTAGCAGTAGAATCCAGAAAGTGCGTTTCATCCTATTCGGGACTCTTCAGCTGGATGTACCTGCATCTCAGAATTGATTTTCATGCTTGTGAATTAAAGCAATATCGAGGCAATAAGCACGGTATGTAGATATACCATTAAGACACTGATCGATGGGAAGATTCAAGTAAACAATACCTAATGAATTGAACAATAACTATTATTTTGAATATAACAAGAAAATATTTATGTGAAGAGAAAAGACGTGTTTTATGTCAAGAGAATTTGGGACTAGTTCTTTTTAGTTGATATTTATTCTGGATTTGTGAAGATGAATAACAAAGTAGGTGGGTTATTATTGGTCAGTTATGTTACGTCAAAACATCTTCCTGAATTTGAAAAATATTATGATTAGTCAATGTTCTTTGAAGAGTTCCAAGAAACTTTAAAAATATAATTCGTTATGCTTCTTATATCCGACTAAGTAAAGGAATGAATATTTTAACTAACATATTTGCTAGTTTACAAGTTGTAATCTCCTAAAGCATAGTTTACCATAGTTTCCTGTAAATAAATTGACTTTCTAAATTCAACTTCTTTTATATCGTCCTACTTCTGTTTCCATCTATAGTCCAAGTACTAAAAAGCTTTGTAGTCTGAAAATCGTCTAAGAAGACAACATCATTGGTATTCTGTATACCAGACTTATCATCTATGCAATTACATATAGACATTACTGGTTCACATAACAGTTATCAACAGTTTATTATGTTATGGTATTGTTTTTAACAACAAACTCTGATTTTCAAAATATGAACTAGAATAATAAATTATATTTAGTCGGTAAAGATAAAGTAAACAGTTAAAATGACTGTTAGATGGTAAATGGATTAAAATGAAATAAGAATAAAACCGGATAACAAAAGTAAAATTGATCAATTTAAAGCTACAGTATTCAATAAATGTGAAAATATTCCTGACCGGGTTTTTTTTCTTACATGTCAGAGGTGATAACCTTTGTTAACTGTTTGTGAAAGAAATGTCGATCTGATGGTTATTCGTCCTACCTACCTATTTACTGAAATCGACTCATACAAAAGTTTTTTACGAAAAGCATCGAATACTTGAATGACATGAATAAAGCAGGGAAAATGAACGTAGCAATGTTGTGAATGAGAACACTTATGTGGACGACCAACATATGTAATTGAAGAATTACGCAATATCTTGGTAAAATATAAGAACCGTACGCAGAATACTTCATTTACGAATTTCCACCATTCGTCCTTCACATTCTGTATGATTTTTCCAGAACACAATTCCTTTCGATTTCCCTTTTCATTATCTTCAACTCGATCTTCTTAGCCTTCTGGTGTCAGGTTTTCCACTTCCGATTGGTGTTACATTCTACTTATGTTTGCCGACGTAATTAGCATACACCACAGTGGAAATATTTCAATTCATTTCTTTCGTCAATTCTCTTCAGCTACATACAACCTAGATGCAACAATAGTAATTATTTAAAAACGAAACAATTTATACACCTAACACCATAATAAGAATGTTCTCGCAATTTGATAAAACATATGTTTATCGTTTTGTTTTAAACTATTGTGGATGTGTGGAGCTCTTTGAGTTGGATGGTTCATTTGTGAACGTTTTACTGTCTTTCTGGATAGTATCATCAACAAGTACTTCAAAGAAACGCTTTTAGATAATTAATACTATTATTACTAGGTAGTGAGAAAATGAAGAGAATAAATACAATATATGAATCCATGGTTCTTGGTTTTAACAAATTAACAAACAGGGAAAATGTATGGGGAACGAAATATACTTTCATGACTTTTATACGCAAAATCACTACAAATCTGGGTGATCAATTGTATTCTTATCTTTTAAGAGTTTAAAACATCGCCTTGTATTTTCAGTTCCTATTGCGTATTTAAACTATTTAGGTGAACATAAATTGTTGGTCTTTTACTCTTAAAATTCATTGTCGAAATCTTGTGAGAAAGAATCATTCAAAGCATCATCATAAGTTGACAGATAAATAATGAAATGTAAAGAGCTCTTCGTCAATTCTACACGGGTTTATTTAGTCGGATTTTGTTTGTCTTTCAGATTATTGATTTCTTTCCTCAATCTTACCATGAATAATTCATTTAGTGAATTTAAAAATTTTTGACAAGTTTTTGCAGTTACTCATTCCTTCTGCTTATCAAACAGAGAGTTTAATTAAAACAAACAGCATAATGCAGTTATACGTTTCAGATATCAAATTTGGATTTTATTATACTAAAGAATTCAGTCAGTAAAAATGGTTTCATTGATTTCAAGTTATTTTTAATCTTATATTATTAGGAAGTTGATAGGCTTCACTAAAAGAAGAAGGGTTTGTAATTCTTCAATTATTTCTAAGTGATTAAAATGTATATGGATAAATACATATTTGCTTACTTACGTCCATTACTCCCAGTCGATCATAGGCCGCCGACCAGCATTCTACAGCCCACTCTGTCCTGTGACTTTCTTTCTAGTTCTATTCAATTCTTGTTCATTTACCTCATGTCTGTCTCTATTTCTCGACGTAATGTGTTCTTTGGTCTTTTTCTTGTCCTCTGACCTTCAGAATTTCATGTGAGGACTTGCCCTGTTACGCAGTCGGCTACTTTCCTCAATGTGCATTCTATCCACTTCCAGCATTTCTTTCTGATTTCTTCCTTTACTGAAATCTGGTTTGTTCTCTCCCACAGTAACGTGTTGCTGATAGTGTCTGGCCAATGGATTCGACAACTGTTAATAAACACCTGTATCTTCTGAATGGTGGGTTTCGTAGTTCTCCAGGTTTCCTCTCCATACAGTAGAAATGGCTTGAAATTTGTATTGAAAGTTCTGATCTTGGTGTTGGTTGACAATTATTTTGAGTTCTAGGTGTTCTTCAATTATAGGTGTGCTTCTCTTGCTCTGCCGATCCGCATCTTCACATCTGCATCAGATCCACCATGTTCATCAATGATTCTTCCCAGATATGTAAAGCTTTTTACATCCTTCAAAGCCTCTTCATCAAGTGTGATTTGATTGGTGCATAAATACATATTTGTAAAATGAAAGTTCTTGTAATTAGTTTTTACAAGGATATAATTATTATTTTTCATCTTCTTATGAATAAATAAAAAATAAATTTCAATGTTATATGTTTAACCAAAGAAATTATCACTTTCAAAATATGATTTCATTTTAATTAATTTGAAAGATTAAATAACTTCTGTCAAACAGACTTGGACGACGGCTAGCAGTGGAATATAGGACGCACGTTTCGTCCTATTGGCGACTGATCAGTTGGAGTCCTAAACATCTATGGGATGACTCAAATGACTGATATAAAGATAAATTCTACATTTTGTTAAACATTTTTTTCAACAAATTCATATGGAATTGGATTACGTTTCTATAATGTTAGGAATACGAAGTTCAACGAAGAGATCACTTTTCAAAGAATCTATTATCAAGCTGTTATATATATATATATATATATATATATATATATATATATATAATTCCGTGAGGACATATGAACAATAATAAACATGATTTAATAGAAAGGTTATAATACTAGATTATGTGGTGAGAATACTAATTATAAGATTAAGTGCACAAATGAAAATCCTTAAAAAATTAAGTTAGCAACGGAATGTAATGTGAATGGATTATGATAGTTGAAACGTTCTTGTCGCAATAATTAAAGCTAATAGAGAGATTGAATGAAAGGAGGTGGTCAGAAACAATTATGAATAAATCATGAGGATATGGGACATAATTAAAGAGAAAAAGGGATATTTTTAAATATGAAATATGAAAACAATAATAATCGTTTAAGGCTGTGATGAAGTTAAGTGTAAGACGTACTTCTTTTTCGCGCACAGTTCTGGCTTCATTTGATGAGTGATGAGACCTTGTTCTGTTTTGAGAAGTTGGATGAGAATAAACATAAATAGAATTGGACGAATTGTATGAACAACTTCGAAATAAACCCATGGATCAGTGGAGTTATTATAATGAACTAAATGTTCAACACTAGAACTCATAACCTTTTTCCTTTCACCCTTGCAGAACCACACTGGAAGTATAACTTCATATTCTAATTGAAAGCAGACCCCAGCTACAGTATATGTAATTTACTCCACAAGAGCGAGTGAACTGGTAGATGCACGTAGCGGTGACTGGATGACGAAGCTGATTATTTACGGTTAGAGAAAATAAATTTCTACTAGTGAACATCAATGGCAGCTTACCGCACAGAAAGTGTTTTTCATAGCTGTCGAAAACAGATGTTTAAATAAATTCGAAGCTTGGTCACCTTTAAATTCCAGATTCACATAACAATAGTTTTTTAGACAGAATTTCCGTATTCGTTTTTTCGGACTTCCTTTCATTCTTCTATTCTCAAGCTGTCTTATTGACATATATCACTACACAAAGATCACATGAACTTTTCATTTTCATAATATTTTATTACTCCCATTACTTTAAATAGCATTACTTTGCATCTCTTCTATCAACAGCTTGTATATCCGGTCCATATATTTAATTATTTCTTCAAACAGTGGCTTTTTGAGGAATAGTCAAATTTTGTTGTTCCGTAATCTTTTTTTCAAATGATGATTTAATTCCAGGCACTCAACTAGCTTCTTAGCCAAGTTACCATTACTTACTAACAATAGATCTTAACTTAAATGTTATAAATGTATCAAGTATATTGATATCTCGCGAGGCGGGATCGTGGATGCGTACTGCTGAGGAGTCCCACAATAAGACGAAATGGCCGTCCAGTGCTTCCATGGTTTCCATGTTGCTATAGCTTCAATCGACTCATGATTTCAACTATATAAAATAATTTATCAATTTTCGTTATAAAAGAACTGTTAAATTATTTAAGTGAAAACTTTTCCCTCTACTATTTAAGCTTTTGATATAAGTTTAATCGATAATCATGTTTACATTTAATTATGTTAATGTATTTTTCGCGCGTAAACTATTTCAATATATTAATTGTTTCTGTCATGGATACTAATATAATGTAAGTTATGAAATTAAAAGTAAAAAAAAGTATTGTAGGTTAATTGGTTAGAAACCAAAAATGAACTAACGATCTAGTGAATATCAAAGATTCGAATTGAAAATCTCTAATCGAAATATCTACTTTTAGTAATAAAGTCGTTGTTTAAAGAAAAAAAAAAGAACTTCAGAATCTATATTGTTAACTAATGGACTAGTAAAATACAAACTTACCTATAATATTGAATGAAGAAATCACTTACCAAATTCTTGATTTCCATAGCTTTCAAATTTAAACAGTCATTGAATCGTATCAGTTTGTTTGTTTTTTTCAATGTTTTTCTACAACCGTTCACGCGAGATACAAAGTCCTGAGTTCAATTCCAGCGTTAGGTGTCATGTATTCTTTATGCTGAAGAGTCCCACACGATAATGAAACGGCCGTCCATTGTTTACAGGTTCTTCACGATTGTCTAACAATGATTGATTCATGCTCTCAATCAAAAGATCATATCACTTATCTGATACAATCTTAGTTCAAATTTAAACAGTCATTGAATCGTATCAGTTTGTTTGTTTTTTCGATGTTTTTCTACAACAATACAATTACCATTTATTGAAAAATAAATTTTTTTTTGGTACATTAATGATTTATTAAACCGGTAATGTTTATATGAGAGAACTGTTTTCATCATTAACTAATGAGTTAAAAAAAGGGAATAGAATTCATCAGAATGCTTGAATTCATTTAGTATAAATGGTTTCTTATTGTTTCTAATGTATAAACCTGTTATAGAATGATTGGTGCATAAAATTAGAGATTTAGTGTGTTTATTGAGCGAAATAAATATTTGAAAAGAAAATGAAAAAAAAAGATTAATGAACAGTGAATGTTAAGTAGAAAATATTAGTATACACAGCAATAGTACAGTAGAAATATTAGTAGTAATATTCATTATTAGTAATGGTAGGAGAAGCAGTAGAAACAAACTTCCTTCGCAAAGCAGAGATCAAGTTTAAACTATCTGTTCACAAATAAATCAGATTGTTCTAGTTCTTTTCAAATTGTAGTCAAATTACAATAGGATTTATCTAAATAAGTAGATGTTTAGTTAAGTGAAGTGAGATTCCATGAGCAAATATAAGTTTCTTTTTAGTAGTTCCCTCATACTTATATTGATAATCAAATATGAGTTACTACTATTTTTAAAAGTCTGTATACTTCCTCGTTAGTGGTATTCAGGACTAAGATACAGCTGGCGATTCTAGAATAAAATAAAACTCACTTCCTGGATTTCACAGCTTACCTCTATTCACGTGCGCATATTTACTTAGGAAACAAGTAATATCAACACATCTTATAAAAGAACTCATATTTTATTAAGACTGATGAGTTTCTGTCATAATTCTCAATAATGATGAAATACAGACCTTTACAAAATAACATCATACCCGTTTAACAGGATCGTGGTACTTCGGATGAATCTGTACACATCTAACATAATGTAAAATGAGGCAAATGTTTTGTATAATACTACTTGTGATAATCCAAAAATATAGTATATACATAAACAGTTCACAATAATTAATAATGAAATTATTTAAGCCTAGAGATAGTTATTGTTACTCATATAAATGAATAGAAAGTATTTAACTCAGACTATGATCTTACTTACTTATGCCCGTTGCTCCCATTGGAGCATAGGCCGCTGACTAACATTCTACAACACACTCTGTCCTGGAACTTCCTTTCTAGTTCTATCCAACTTTTGTTCATTCTTCTCATATCTGCCTCCGTTTCTCGGCGTAATGTATTCTTTGGTCTTCCTCTTTTCCTTTGGCCTTCAGGATTCCATGTGAAGGCTTGTCTTGTGACGCAATTCCGAACTTTCCTCAATATGTGTCCTATCCACTTTCATTATGATCTTATTCATAAATATATAAATAGGCACATCATGAAACTATATTGATTAATGAAAATATAATACACAAAAATCTTTGATTTCTTTTCATTTCTTAATAAAATCACTATTGTTTTATATTAACTCCACATTGTATGGTAAACTTTAAGTTTAAAGTGAAAAACATACCATTCGAAAAAACAATATATTTAACTGAGAAAAATCTAAGTTTTCTAAGGGAGAGAAAAGGATAATTCCATACATTTCGTTTCGTTTATTTATATTGAAATGTTCTCACAATAATAATTAGTGATATAAGAAAGTGATGCATAAATGACTATATCATCGATTGGTTGAAATTGGACACTAACACCGTTGGATGCTGGCTCAGTGGCATATAGGTTAACCATTCAAGCGAGATACAAAAGTCCTGAGTTCAATTCCTGTATTAGGAGTCGTGTATGCTTTAAACTGAAGAGTCCCACACAAGGACGTCCAGTGTTTACAGGTTCTTCATGATTGTCTAACAATGATCGATTCATGCTTTCAATCAAAAGGTTATATCACTTATCTGATACAGTCTTAGTTCAAATAGTCACATAGACTGTAACAATTTTTTCTCTAACTATAAAAATGAAATGTGAATACGATTAAATTGAGAATAAATAGAATTTTCTTTAGGCAATTCATTACCATTTTAGATTAGTTGACAAATTAAGTGAAAGAAAATTCCAAAGTGACTAAGTGCTATTGATCATAAATGAATTTAAAAATATAATGTCTGTCTGATTGATTGTTTTTTATCACAAAAAACGAGCTGAACTTTCAGTACATCTGAAAATGAATAGTGTGACGAAAAAAATAGATTTTTTAGATAAATAGTTTTAAAAAGACTAACACTGACAAGCTAGATTCAATCATGCTGAGAGTAAGATAAACATCATCCAGGGTAATTGATGATAGTTTCACAATATTGCGAACCAACTCGAATTTTAAATGTAAATCATTGAATGGTAACTAAGTGGTTCTAGTGTAGACTATTTCCTGTGAGCTTCAAAGTACCTGGATGAGTCTTGGGCGCTAACAGTAAGTAAACTCGTAATGACACAAAACCACTTTCTCATGATTACAGATTCTCAGTGATTGTATGGATAGAATTAGTGTGTGATGTAAACTGCTTCCAAGTAGTAAATGGTCGTCTACATGATTGTTTGGTAAAGTCGTATATCAATTTAATTTTGTATTGGTTGTCTGTCTCGATATTGCCTCAAGTCATAAGCATTATAAGCAGAAATGGATGGTGGCTGACAGTGGAATCCAGAACGCGCGTTTCGTCGGGGCAATGCGCACAGGATGCACATATGCCAATATGAGACTGATCCATTTAGGTCATAAACATCAGTGGGAATATTCAAACAAACAATTCTAAAATGAATTAAAACTTCACTCTATCTCATAATCTGGCGGCTATCTGAACTCAGTAGCTCAGTAGATAATACGATGGCGTTTGAGACGAACAGTACTGGATCCAAGTGATGAAGTGAACATCAACTCTGGAATGCAGGTGAATGCGGCTGGCGAGTCTCAAATAGGACGAAACGTGTGTCCACAATTCCACAGCTAGCCACCATCCATCTCTGTTTATAAAGTTGTATGTCGATTAAAAATGTTGTAATATCCGCGACACCTTAGAGCCCTGTATTAGTTCATATGTAAAATCTTCAGTCTGCATTGTTGATTAGCTCAAATTACAATGAGCAACTACAAATTGCTTGACAAATTTTCTTTCTTCTTAATTGATTTCTCTTCCTGATTAACAGTGTGTTCAATAAACAACCAGAAAATCTTGTTTCTTTCTCAGAAACGTAATTTTATTCTGACATAATCATTAGTATGGACCTGTGTTTGATTACAGTTCACAACAATATACAAATAAATTAAGATTACTATCCTAATTTATACATATATTCGTCAATATTAGAACGAGTAATTTGATAAAAACTGGGAACCGAGTATAGAGAAGTCATTATATGTGAAAATCACATTTGAAATAATCTCAATGATGGAAATTTTAATAATTCCAACGTTTCGTCCAGCACACTTGTCTGAACTTCTTCAGCCTCTAACAATCAAATCAAATCAATACTGTGCTAATCCAGTCATATTTAGATGTTGATTTTAATAAAAAGGTTAACATGAGTCAGTTAAATGTAAATTATGTGAAAAGTCCACCATGTGAATATAAATGACTGAAAGAATTGTGAGTGTATATGGATGTATGTGTGTATGTGTAAGATTGAGTTATTAATATTAGGTATAATTTGTTTTTATATGAAGTAAAAATAAAAGTACAAATTGAAGGTTGAAAAATTGTCTCTGAATCATCGATGTGTATGGAAAATGAGAACCATCAAATACATAATTGTGTTGCTAAAATATCACAGATTAATTTTAGTCAGAATAACGATGCATGTGAAAAAACAGGTTGGATAGAGAAAGGGTCCATCTACTTATTAACGAACATTTGCCAAGTAGTTGGTAGTTGAATACTATACCTTCTTGTCAGACTATTCTTATTAGCCTATATATACAGCGCTTCTGCTGTCAATCTTTATGTGTGTTAAAACCTTTCTGAAGTATTTTGAACCCTTGAAAACTTATCTTATGCCCTGTTTCCAACTTATGTAACGCTATCACCGACCTATTCTCAAGTTTCTTTAGGTCAACCGAGAATTTGAGAACATTTTTCAAACATTATTTATATTCTTTCAACCTCACATTCAATCATCTTGAAGTTTCGCCCATATATACTGCATTACAATCGTGACAGTTGATCTCATAGACAATATTCTGTTATTCTCTCTTTGGAAATCTATCCTCAACCTTCACTAATGCTGATCTTATCCTAAATTTCTAATTTGATATTTATCTCATATCTTTATCAATTTGCTTTGAGAATTATCATGATGTATTTGTGAAATGGAATTGATACTGATTTACATCCATTGGAGAAAACATTCATTATTAATTTGTCAAACTATTAGTGTTTGTGGCGATAGCGCTTTCCCATCTAATTTCGATTATCGAAGATAGATTTTTGCTACAAATAAAATGGAAAACTATTAAAAACGATAGAGTACAAAAACATTTTCTTACTTAGAAAAGGAAAAGTTCACAAAAATCTGTAAACATCTAGAGAAGATAACCAATTACAAACAAAGCTATCAGAAAGCCCTAATTTCGTGTTTATAGAATAATTTTATAGAGTTCATTGCTATTTGCATTATACACTGATTAAAATATCATCCAGAATGATAATAAGGGCTTTACAATTTAGACATTTAATTAAGGAAGAGATTTACCAACAAAAATATCATGTAGATTATCATTAGAATATAAGAACTTTAATCTAAATTTGATCAAATAGTTTCACAGTATTTGGGTACAGAGTTGTTGTATGACAAACATCAAAATTTTTATGTATGATTATATTTCATTGTAAAAACTTGAACCGGATTGCCAACAAAAATGTTGGATTTAATTCAAATTCATTCACTGAGGTTTTACAAATATATTCTTCCTGTTTACCATCATTGTTTATTTATTTAAACACATAAATATTGGTACGAGGAGGCGCCAGATATATATGCGCCACATAAATCTCAATTGATTTATGTGAGGGATGTGATACTGCCCAGGTGCCCAAACCGAAACAGGTGGTTTTCTTAAGGGGCCATACCAAA
Source organism: Schistosoma mansoni (assembly GCF_000237925.1). Lineage (NCBI taxonomy): Eukaryota > Metazoa > Platyhelminthes > Trematoda > Strigeidida > Schistosomatidae > Schistosoma > Schistosoma mansoni. The sequence goes on from NC_031496.1 coordinate 13,179,673, forward strand.
GTCTTTGACCTAGGGGCCTGATTCACAAGTCAGTGGAGCATCGTGAGGAGATGCAGTCCCATGGTAGTCGGTGACCAACGATTGATTCATACGCCATTTGTTCCCTCAGTATACTGGAGCCCATGTACACCATTGGTTTGGAATCATGGGTTTCCAAATCCCCTAGTTGAACTTTCCGCGTCCACCAACCCGGTTAAAGCGCCGGACATTCACTTTTCGTCCTCTCAATTTCGTAAACATCAGTAATGTCACGAGAAGGCAGTGAGTAGGACTTCTCTGACAGAGGCTATATATTCGCGTGGCCATGTGAGAGCATTTGGAGAGGGAGAGCGGACTCTCCCCACTCTCGGTTGTACCAGGGCATTTGGGGGTCGTTTAATATCATTGTAATGTTGAAGATTTTGTTGATGAACAGCTTTGATTTTTAAAAGATTTTCCCTGTTTTTTTTCTTTTTGATGTATATAAGCATAAAAAAATTATTCCCTAACCACATAACTGGTTGATCATCTTATAAATTATTTCATTATAACAAGATATTTATTTATTTTTTAAAACTAATTAACTCATTCACCTTGTTATCATGATCATATTCATAAACAAACTAACCCTCTATCATTACCTATCTTACATTCATATCCGATAGTAACAATATATTTAATAAGTAAAAATCACTTGATATTCAGTTTTTTTCTAAACCTAATTATTTTCTTCTTTTTTGTTAATCTATTTTAATCACTATGACTATATCAGTGATAGGAGATAAATTCATTATTTGTATCTGTGGCATTCATGTGATGAGAGAAGATTCACAACAACAACAATAATAATAATAACAACGACAACAACAAAAATCATTTGGAATCATCTAATTGATTATTAATAATCAAAATTTCACATATCATAACCAATATAAATCTAGATGGTAATATAATCAACATTAATTAACGGTAGTAACCACCACCACAACAACAACAACAAGAAAGATCTCGTCAGTTAAATTTTATAATACCAAAAAAAATAAACTTGATTATTGATAATCATCAACATTATCATCATCATCAACATCAACATGATCCTATTTCACTTCATTTTTATCCTAATTCACTAAATTAAATTTAGATGAAACTGGAAAACTAGAATGTGTCGACTTTTTAAAAAATAAAAAAATTCTGTGCATTTTACGTTATATTTTCATAATTAAACATTACAGAAAAAGTGATTTGATGGATGAGGCCACCATTTAAAAACAGATGAATATAATGAAACTAATCGAAAGTTATCTATATACCTAGTCTAGACATTTCTAACGTTGATTGGATGACCTATTCAGTGTACAATGAAACGAAGAACCATGTACCTATTTATATTCAATAATTTTGATGTTTGATTATAATTCCTTGAAAAAGCTTGGACCAGATTGCCAGGCGAAGCGTTGGATTTATTTCAAATTCATTCGCTGAGATTTTACAAATATATTATTCCTGGACGCGCGTTTCGTCCTATTTTGGACTCGTCAGATGAATGTACCTGCATCTCAGAGTTGATGTTCAATCTGGCACTCGAACCCAGGACCCTTCGCTTCAAACGCCATCGCGTTATCCACTCGGCCACTGAATCCTGATATCCACTTGCTTGTGCATTGGGGTCAAGTTTAAATTCAATTAGTATTGTTTGTTTGAATCTTCACATTGATGTTTAGGACTGCAACTGGTCAGTCTCTGACGAGTCCCAAATAGGATGAAACGCGCGTCCTGCATTCCACTACTAGCAACTATCCATCTTTGCTTATAATGCTTGTGAATTAAGGCTATATCGAGGCAATACGCACAGTATGCACATATGCCTATTAGAGACTGACCAGTTGCAGTCCTAAAAACAATAATGGGAAGATTCAAACAAACAATACTAATTGAATTTATATTATTCCTATTTAATGTCTTACATCAACTCGACGCTCAAATACTGTGAAACTATTCGCTCTAATTTAGACGAAAGTTCTTATATAATAGAAAGTTATATAAACTAATTATTTAGATTATTTAAATAAATAAATATGGCATACTTGTACTTGTGAAACCTTAAATGTTGATATTTTATAATCATATCTGATTCTCTTTACCTGGATACTTTTTTAAAGACTGTTACAAAAAAAAGAAAATAAACTTATTTAATAGTTGAATTCATGAGTGAATTAAAACTAGACTACCATGGGAAACCTGAAAGCACGTCCTATTGTGGGACTCCTTAGTACTGAGCATCCACGATCTTGCCTGATAATCACCAACATTATCATCATCATCATCTTACTTCACTTCATTTTTATCTTAATTCACTAAACTAAGTTTAGATGAAACTGGAAAAATATAATGTGTTGACTGTTTTAAAAATTAAAAAATCGAAATTCTGTGCATTTTACGTTATATTACCATAGTTAAACATTACAGAAAAGTGATTTGATGGATCCATTACTATGAAAATCTTCATGAATAATATAAATTACATAAAGTTTATCAGAATTATGTGATAGATTTGAGCAATACATTTTGAACAATCTGATCACACTTATACTTGTTAAGACATTTTTATATCAGAAAAAGTTTTATGGAGATTTCAGTATTTTCATAGTTGAAATCATGAGTCGATTGAAGCTAGACCACCATGGAGAATTAAAGGGTCAACTAGACAACTTAAAGGTAAGCCATAATATGGAAAGAAAATAAATAAATTACGTAAAAACAATCTGATAACCACTCTGGATAATAAATCAATATTACCAGGGTAGATTAAGAATAAGAATGAATTGTGTTTGAACACATAAAGGGGGTTTCAATTTCCATATAGCCAAGGCTTCAATAAACCTAGTATACGTCATTGAAGGCTTTTGTACAGCACTACAAATGCTGATATCAACCCTATGACCAGTCTCAACCAAATGTTTTGCAATGGAGGAAGATGTCTGTCTATCCTGTGATCTTATTTGACCATTGGAATTCATTTGTTTCTGTAGCCATTTGGGAATTGCGCAAATATATCACATAACTCTGATAAAACTCGTCTTCTCATTGCATTGTCCAAAATTTATCAAAAGGACTAATTTCACTTGGTATTTTTTGGTTGAATCTTCCCATTGATGATTGGGACCGTAATTGATCAGTCTCCTATTGGCATATGTGCATATTGTGCGTATTACTTCGATATAGCCTTAATTCACAAGCATTATAAGCAAAGATGGATAGTTGCTAGAAGTGGAATCCAGGACACGCGTTTCGTCCTATTTGGGATTGGTCAACTGGATGTACCTGCAGCTCAGAGTTGATGTTCACTCTTGGATAAATTTCAACTATCTTGACAAAACAACGAAATAATACAAACAATCTATTCTTTCTGTTTTACCAACTGTCGTTTTAATCCACACAAAATTTTCGTCATTCATAAACACTCTAATATGTTAAATTAGTTTTCTTCTAAAATTTCTTCTTTGGTCCATTGTTTAACTGAAGAACATTAAATTGTTTAGTATTTTCTGAACTATTACTCTAATTACTTACAAGAGTTTACTTATAATTTAAATATATCAAAACAATTTGTTGTTACTTAATGAATTAATTCCCTAATTTCTGCCCGTAAATTAATATTAACTAAACATCTCAAAAATGAAGTGAGATTTTTAATCTGTATAGATGCTTGGTGTCTGTGTGGTTGCGTCACAAGATTGAACTGTACTACTCAGATTGTAGCATTGAAGCCTATATAGTGTCTGGTTCTCCCATGAGACGGAATTCAGCTGTGCTGCTCGGGTTAAGCCTGGGTAGTGTTTGGCTCTCCTATTAAACGGGATTGAGCTGTACCTTTTGGGTTGTCCCGTGAAAGTCTGGATGGTGTCTGGTTCTCCTGAAAACCAATGCAAAATTACTATTGTCCACAAGGGCATATTATATAACTAACTAATAAATAGATGAAATAAATAGTAACGAAAAACACATTGAGTTTACTGTTTTCTACAAACATTATCCCATAGTCAAGATGTTTACGAAAAAAACAAACCAAATTCCGATATTTCATAAACAATCTTTTTTGTGCACACAGTTGTGACTAGTGGATTTCAAAAGAGTCGGAAGTATGACAGTTGTCTATAATGGCAATAGATGATTACATTACTATATCAAAAATTATACTACTGAAAGCCGATAATGGTTCTAATGTTTAAGCATTAATAGACAAAAAACTTCAGAGGTACACACATTTAATCTTTTAAAACCATGAAAATTCTTTAAATTATGATAGGCCGCTCATAAAAGTTACTGTACAAACATTACATGTTAAATTTTGTTGATATCACAACAAATATGCTTAAGCGTGTGTATTTTGGACAACACCAATATGATGGTAAAAATAATACTCCGTTAGAAAGGCACAATAGAAAAATGACATCAGGAAACGATCGGCTGCCGTTTCCGTCTATTATTGGATTTTTTTAACAATACTTGTCCATAACCCAACTGACGATCGAACCCAGACCCTTCATGTCTCGAAGCCGACGCCTAAATTTTGTACTACCGAGTTGCCAACCACTGGCTCATAATTCCGACTTCATTCAGTTCGCAATATTGAACGGTCATCACAAACCAATGTCATTGGTGATATTTATTTCACGTCCAACATGGTTGAGCTATGAGAAAAAAAGAAGGTTCCATTCCTCTGTTATGAAAGGAATTTATCTAAGATTAGTGATTTCATACTTTGTAGAACAACTGTTATCCATTTTCAAATGAAATTTCATTTCTCTAACTTCAAACTTGTTCATTTACTTAACCAAATAAGGTGAAAAGTATAGTTGACAGGTAGAAATGTGAGTGATTTTGCGCACTACCTTCAATAACAACTGAAGTTAGTGAAGAATGTAGTTTTCTCTCCCATCAAACTTGAATTATTTGAGAGCAAAAAACATATCAATTCATTCTGTGTCATATTCAGTACACCTGTTTTAAACAAAGGATTTGATGTATATAAATGATGTTTATTGATGGCTGAGCCAATTTATCATGGGTAGGTGTCATACTAAAACTCACTAAGGCTGAAAATGTGGAGGATTGAATATAGACTCAGCGATATCAGCATAATAAGTTAGTTAAGATACATTCGGGTACCCGATTTAATCTTCTATGGGATTGAGGATGTTTTTGAGTGTTCTAAGTTCGGGACAAAATAGCTGCTTAGTTTTTCCTAGTGTTTGAAGGTTCATCAGATTAATGTACAAAGTGAAAAAACTATTTCAAAGTATGGCCATTTTTTAATATCGATATAGCTTACTGAACAATTTGATATAACTATTCAACCAACCTATGAAAATGTACACCTATTGATAATATTCAATTTACTTCTTTAAATATTATTGATTGATAAGAATAGGGTTGTATGTCTATATAAAACAAATCTACAATGAACATTAGCTAAATATGACAGAAGTTTTTTAATCTAGCTAGACAATACCAAAAGCATCTTTCCTAAAAGAATCACTGAATTTAAAATAAAAACCACTTTAATGGGAGTGAAAATATTTTTTTTGAAATGTTTCTAGATTTGTGTTAAAATAATGATAGTAATGAATTAATTCACGTCTGTGACAGCGAAGGACAGTGGCATTCGCCAGTAAGGTAATTAATTTGCTAACGAGGAGCATGTTTTCATTTAGTTGTTATTACAGTAGTTATACTGAATCAGATTCATCGTGGATTATTAATGGTCTGCAAACAAAATCATCGATTGTTTTTTACTTTATTGTTATAACGATCTGAATTTGTGGAGAATGTTCCATCAATCAGTTTCAATGAGATTAATTATGGTCAGATATGCTGACGTTATTCTACTTCATTGTTATCCAGAAAATATTTGTTCTGTTCCGCATTTTTGAATGATGTTTTCATATTGGATTGTTCTCTATATGGTGTATTTGTTTTTTATCTAGCCCGTTGAACAATGTTGCGTTTTTATGTGTCGTAGTAGGATTGAACTTCATTGGAACAGTTATAGTCTATGTAGTGATCTCAACGTAATCGGTTCAACTTATTCATCGAGCTTAAGCAATGTAAATAGTATATTTGGAGTGAGTTATTTATTTCACATCTTACAACTCAACCATCTTTCTTATCTTTTTATTTTTGTATGTGTTATCCATAGAAACGAAGAGCTTATTGCTATTTATCTGTAATACATAAATGAACTTGATAATACTTGAAATACAATAATGGATAAAGACTTTGTAATAAGCTATTTAACTATGTGCTTCATAAGTATGAGCATGTTAATAAAGCATATTCTAGGAATTTTTCGTCTTGTTGTATCTCAAAATGTTCACAAAGTAAGATTTCATGGCTGTGATTAATGCAATGTATGGTATTATTTGGAGGCAAATGACAAGAAACTCTGAAAATAAATTTTGTACTGTTTGGTGTTCATCACTAATGTATACCTGATGAATTTGACCCCGTATCACCTAACTTTACAGTAGAAAACTCTACAATTGAACTGCTTGAATAGCGAATGATCTATAGGACTGATATGTTTTCGTGACTGGTTAATCACTATATAGTGATTGATTTCATGTTGACGACTTGCAAACACTACCTTACATCTCGATGTAGTGCATGAGATGCCAAATCAATTAGACGAGTAGGTACATTTCAACTTGACCGACAGAGTTCGATCAGCACTAAGAATGCCCTCAAATGCCCTGATACGGCCGAGAGTGGGGAGAGTCCGCTCTCCCTCTCCAAATGCTCTCACATGGCCACGCGAATATATAGCCTCTGTCAGAGAAGTCCTACTCACTGCCTTCTCGTGACATTACTGATGTTTACGAAATTGAGAGGACGAAAAGTGAATGTCCGGCACTTTACCCGGGTTGGTGGACACGGAAAGTTCAACTAGGGGATTTGGAAACCCATGATTCCAAACCAATGGTGTACATGGGCTCCAGTATACTAAGGGAACAAATGGAGTAGGAATCAATCGTTGGTCACCGGCCATCATGGAACTGAATCTCCTTATGATGCTCCACTGCCTAGTGGATCAGATCTTTAGGTCGAAGGCTCGGGGTGTGGCCCCTTAAGAAAACCACCTGCTTCGGTCTGGGCACTAGGGCATTATCATAGCTTTTACACAAATCAATTGAGATTTGTGTGGCGCATATTTATCTTGTGCTTCCTTGTACCAATATTTTGTGTTTAAATAAATAAATAATAAATAGCACTAAGAATTACATGACTGACACGAAACGAGTCACTTCACAGTGACAAATCAGATGTAAATAACATAATGTATGTATCTACAAATCAAACAACTACAGAAATTCAACTTGTCCTACTGATTTCATATTGTAATTTGGGCTACAAAAGATTTGTGTCAGGCTCTACTTTGATTATAACTGAATAACTATATAGTTAACAGCTCATAATTTCAAGTCTACCCTTCAAGTAATTATTCACTAATACTTTGTAAATCAGAATGAACGTCATAATTTCCAAAACAGTGTACGATTTTATCAAAATTTTTGTTTTATTCCTTAGGTAAGTCAAGCAGATAAGAGGACAGGCTCAATGGGAAAATAAAGATGATATAAAATAACATTGTTTTCTGTAAACATAAAATTTGTATACTAATGACTTCGTTTTTGCTAACAGTACTATGGATTAAGTATTAAAAGAATGATGCAGAAGTTACTAATTTATCCAAGTATAAGCAATGTAACTCAATGGTAATTAGGTTATATTTATTAATACACATATAAAAGTGACAGGAAACTTATTCGTCTTTAGTGGTCTGTTATGTCAGGTTTTATTATGTGAAAGCAACCTACTAAAACTATCTTATTAACACCTTAGGAGCATAACCTAACCTTAAATATATATATCAAACACAAACAAGTGCAACCATTAAAAACCAAGCGATCACTTTGCCTAATGAATGTCACGAAGACCCGGTACCATATATATATATATATATATATGAAATTGCACGATGATACACTGTTTTAAAATTTAGACATGGTTTACACTGTACAATTATCAATGATAACAAACTATTGTTTATACAAGTGTTGAATGATTTCATTTTTAAATAATCACTATTTGAAATAAAAAGTAAACATGTATATGCATCATCATGTAAGTCAGGCACAACGCCCATTGAGACTTATAAATATGGCTCAAGTGTCCATGCATGAGTCCGAATGAATGTTAGAATTATGTGGTGCAATCTTTATACCATCCCGACAGATAACCTTAATAGATCACGTGGTGAATACTTAAAAATTCTGAATACCTAATAAACTGTTCTAATAAAAAGGTTTTAGAAAATAAATTAGCCTATCACTAGAAATGAATAAGTTTTACGGAAAAATTGCCCATAAAATATTTAACACAAATTAAAATGATTGTTAGACATGGATTTTCTTGATCATCAATGGTCTCATGTAACTTAACTTTGAATATCAGGTATATTGTAGTGAACAAGAACACGGGTGGGTACAATCGAATGTATTTGACACGAAATTTACAAACTTTCTCACTAAAATCTAACAACTATACAGTAAACAGTTAATTTACAAACTATTAATCAATTGTCTTAATCTTAACCATTCCTTCTGCAAATATTAGTCCATAATCTCCGATTATTATTATTGTTCATGCACTTTCGTACTAATTACTTTTCATTTCCGTTCTTTCCTTACCGATCTTCTAGTGGAATACATTCTCTGCCTAACCATCGTTATATACTACTTATGCGGATGTAAGCAACCCATACCACATTACTATTAACCAGACATATTATTTATATGATTAAACTAATCATTTTCAAATCTAAACATCATATTATTAATCTAAGACACAATTACATTCTATTCTCAAAAGAGAAATATGAAACTAGAAGAAAATAATTATCTAAACATCTATCATTTCCCTTAATTAATAATTATCCATTATTGTATAATTTCTTTAAAATCAATAAACAGTCTAAGATTCCCAAAGCTTTTTTTTGTTTTTTTTTAATTTTTTTTGTATATCTTAATGCATTATCAACTTATTAATATTTTGAAAAGATTGTATGCTTCTTTTTTTATGTTTTGTTTGTTTCTCTTTAAATTTTACTTTCTATTCAATATAAATAAGTGATATATGATTTCAAATATATAAAATTACTAAAATCTCCACAAACCCCCCCTTTCTGATAATGATCATATGCTCACTAGTGACTGGCTCCATGGGGTATTTTATGGAGTTCTAGTGAGAAACAGTAACCAGTGGAGTTCAACTAGGTCTGTTGGGAGATATCAACTTACTGAAGATATTGGTGAATGGTTGCACAATTTCGTGAATTGGTTGAAGTAAGATATCAACACTGTTGAATGCCGGCTCATTGGTCTGTCGGTCAAGTGCTCACGCAGAAGACTGATAGGTCCTGGGCTTGAATCTCGTGAGGCGGGATCGTGGATGAACACTGATGAGGAGTCCCACAATAAAACGAGACGGCCGTCCAGTGCTTTCAGATTTTCCATGGCTGTCCAGCTTAAATTAACTTATGATTTCAACTATATATAATTGATATCCATTAATCTATAATTTCTTTAAAATCAATAAATAGTCTAAGATTCCCAAATTTTTTTTGTTTTTTTTAAAATTTTTTTTATATATTTTAATGCATTAAACTTATTAATATTTTGAAAATATTTTGTTTTATTTTTCTTATTTTTTTTTGTTTCTCTTCAAATTTTATTTTCTATTCAACATAACTGATATATGAATAGATGTCATTTATTATTATTTTTTTATACAAAAATTAAATTTAAATAATAACTATGGAACACATTTTTTTGTTTTTGATGATAATTTATACCATAAACATCATCTACCTGAGCTACAAATCTTCTCCACCAACATTTTTTTTTGTTTTTTTTTCCAAATATAAAACCATATTTTTTTAATCAATAATGATGAATATCTAAGGAAATTTTTTTTGGTTTTATATAGAAACGTTTATATCTTGTCATCTTTAAAAAGAATAATATATAATATAGAAAATTTCTATCAGATAAAACAAAGAAGTACTGAATGTTGAACATTTAACATTCTTTTTTTAAAGAGAAGAGTATCAATGGATTATATTCATTTGTTGTTGTTCAGTTGTATCTTCCTATTGTTATCTAGGACTGCAATTGATCAGTCTCTTATTGACATATGTGCATCCTGTGAGGACTGCCTCGATATTGCCTTAAGTCACAAGCATTATAAGCAAAAATGGATGGTGGCTAGAAGTGGAATCCAGGATGCCCGCCTCGTCTTATTAGGGATTGGTCAGCTGGATGTACCTGCATCTCAGAGTTGATGTCCAGTCTAGGATTCGAACCCAGTACCGTTCGCCTCAAACGCCATCACGTTATCCACTTAGCTACTGACTCCTAGTAGCCACTTGCTTATACAATGGGGTGAAGTTATATGCGCTTTTTATTGTCTACTTGTATCTTCCCGTTGTTATTTAAGACTGAAATTGATCAGTCTCTTATTGGCATACGTGCATCTTATGAGGACTGCCTCAATATTGCCTGAAGTCATAAATAGGACGAAACGAGCGTCTTGGATTCCTTTGCAAGTCACTATTCATCAATGAATTATAGTTTATTGTTTTTGCTTTGCTTTACAATAAAAATATGTATTAAATATCTGAAGTTATATCATACATAAATATAGAACAATACGTACCCTAATTTTAGTATATGCTGTTTTTCTCTGATCATCAATCTATAATTGTAGACAAATAGTTGAATACCAGGGAAAAATCCATAATCATATTATACCTTGATAATTTTATAAATAACATCATTTTACCTGCATAAATGTTACTTGAAGGTATACTATTAGAAAAAAATTAATCTTCTTGACTCAGTTGATAAGTGTTAGCTATTATACGACCTTTACACCTTTGGTTATAAAGAGATATATACTTTCAGAGAATTAATGGGAAGTATAATCTATTCTCTTTCTTATGATTATTGATGGGAAATTTTAAGATTTTTCGATCAATTTTAAGATAAATTGATTGAATGTCAGTATTTACCTAAATTAGAAGGGGATGTTAAGGTGCATATACTTTTTAAATAAAATCTATTTCATAATCTGATTTTGTATGTATTATATACTGGGATGAATATATCCAAGAAGATACTTTTAAAATGAGAATGAATCTAATGTGAGAATAACGGTTCAACAGTTAGGACACAACAGAGTTTCGGTAATGACAAGTGCTTGCAGTTATAAAAAGAAGAATATATTTTAGAAAAAAACTGTGGTGTTATAAGAACAGACAATGGGATGAACAAACGTTACCGTATAAACACTGTTCACAAGAATTAAACAAGTAAACCAATCAATAAGAAGGGGAGTTTATTTGAGCATAGTATAGCACACTCTGAGTAAAGTGAAAAGGCTAAAGTATTATTTCTAGTAAGTGATCTTGAAATTACTTACAATAGCACAGTTCCAGTTATTTTGATTTTCATTAAATTTCGAACACTAGATTGATTGCCTTATTAATGTTGACTTGTTTACTTTTAAGTGTATTTGTCGAAATAAAGATTTTATGTTTGAATATATTATTCAAGTTTATTGATCTTAAAGGATTTCTTTGATTTTTCACAACTCATAAATTTGTGAAAATGGTCAGACTGAGGATACTTTCTAACGACTGTACAAAACACTTCATACATATCTCCTGTTTAGTTGAGTCTTCTAGACTTACTAGCATGCATACGAACCAAAGTAAGATATAGTATAATCCGTCAAGAATCTGATATCATTTACTTATGAATATTTATTCGTAAGCAGCCAAGGGTATTTGATATTTGGTTTTCCTCACTTTTTAAGAAGTTTTAAATATACACTAAGTTTAACAGCAGACCTTATTAGACATAAGCTGGATCGGTTAGTTTGCAAACTGCGATGGTGCGAAATTTCGGTATAAGAAGTACACTAAGAGATAGGTCCAATTCTCATTAATAGAACAATCCAGTAGTCTGAAAATCAATACACTCATAATAAGACAGGATTGTATTTGAATTGTGCTGAATGATTCTAACGCTGAGATAGAACAACAATCCGCTGAACCTTGTTCAAGGTGTTGTTTAAGTAAACTCAGTCTACTAAGCAAACTTTTTTCGAAGTGAGCAATTACCACAAATTTCTCTTCCTAATACCTAATTTTATTTTTCAGAGGCCAACATATCTCATCATTCTGAAAATTAATCTTTTATGCATTGCACGATGTCTACAATGTAATTGATGCTAATATTGAGAGAGACTTTAACTGTAGTACATGTGAACAGAGATAAAAGTGTTAAGTTACCCCAATAGCATGATCTAAACTAATTCCACATTCCTGACCACTTGTTGATCAAATACTAGACAATATATGTTTAATTAGACAGTTCACTGGAATGTAGCAACAACTCTCTCGAAACAACAGCCACTAGAAAAAAAAAATCAAAGTTGCAAGTTAATAATTACATAGAAATATTTCAACCTATGAATAACACAACTTCCAAATTTTACTTATGTATTTATTTGAACACATAAATATTGGTACAAGGAGGCACCAGATATATATGCGCCACATAAATCTCATTTGATTTGTATGAGGGTTGTGATACTGTCCAGGTGCCCAAACCGAAACAGGTGGTTTTCTTAAGGGGCCACATCCGGAGTCTTTGATCTAAAGATCTGATCCACAAAGCAGTGGAACATCGTGAGGAAATGCAGTCCCATGGTAGCCAGTGACCAGCGATTGATTCATACGCCATTTGTTCCCTCAAGACACTGGAGCCCATGTACACCATTGGTTTGGAATCAGGGTTTTTCAACTCCCCTAAGTGGACTTTCCATGTCCACCAACCCCGTGAAAGCGCCGAACATTCGCTTTTCGTTCTTTCAATTTCATAAACAACAGTAATGCCACGAGAAGGCAGTGAGTAGGACTTCCCTGGTAGAGGATATATAAGCGTGGCCATTGATTGAATGAAACGGAAAAAAATTGATTTAACATTACACTTAAATGTTTCATATGTTAACAATAAACATACTTTCGTTATAACCCAATGAATAGAAAAATTGTATTTCTGACGTTTCGTGACTTAACCTAAGCCTGGGAGTAAATACATAATTGAAGAAGCAGCTTACATGAAGTCACGAAACGTCAGAAATACGATTTTTCTACTCATTCGATTATAACAAAAATGTATTTATTATTAACTCTCCACCTAATGCTCAATTTATTTGAAACCATCAAATCCAACTTTGATATTGTTTCATTTGTTGTTTGATAAAGGAAATCACTATAATTTATATGTTTCCCATTATTTTCAACATGTCTACTTTTCTCTACTTTGGTAGTTTGTTCAAAATAGTATAAGTTTATTACCAATTTTTTTTGTGGGGGGGGGGGAATTAAAATTTAAGAAAAGTTTAACTTAGTTTCTCATGGCAAAACTAAAAGACAGAGTTTCGAATTTTAAGAAAAGAATCAATTACTTCACAGTTGGATAAAGAGTTTCTGCTGATTAATATCGTCTATTAAGCATGTTTTTTATGACTTATATACGAGATAACAATGTAATTCAGGACGAAAATGGTTACAGTGAAAAGGGCTGAATATATACATACATATAACACATATGTTTACAATGAGATTTTCTGACAACAAATAACTGATATGTCTTCTGATTGAATGTTACTTGTTATATTTGGTCGTCACTGATTTATTACATTGGAATCACTTATCACTTATACTCGAAAAACTAGGAACTACTGCAAATCCCGCGACGCGAAAGTAAGAACACAAAGACTCATACAAACGGAGATTTATTAGCTTCAAACACGATAACCACGACGACAAAGACTTTATTCAAAAATAAATACATTTATATATTGATTGTACATCCATTTTGATTAAGAATTAGGATGAAATCGTATATATGAAAAGTACTTATAGTTATAATAAATCACATGCTGAGTATAGTTCGTGTTAACTTAATACGAGAATAACGTATGTTATGCAAAATAAAATATCACACTGGAAAGTAGAAACAAATACTACATTGGGTAATTATCATATTGAATTAAAGCGGAAGTAATGTTGAACAAAAGTCATAATAGGTAAAAGAATTTAATTTTGATTTTTCAGCCCGTCATGTCAATAACTTCCTGTAAAACTAACATAGTGATTAAGTGGCATACAATGTTTAACAGGACTCAGTAACTAAGTGAATAACGGGATGGAGTTTGAAGAGAAAGATACTGGGTTTGAATCCCAGAGTGAACATCAATTCGGAGATGCAGGTACATCCAGCTGACTACTCACAAATAGGACGAAACGCGTGTCATGAATTAGTGGAATTCATGTTTGCTCAGAATGTTTGTGACTTCAGGCAATATCGAGGCAATACACACAGTATGCACATATGCTAATAAGAGATGATCAATTGCAGTCCTAAACACCAATGGGAAGATTCAATCAAACAATATCAAGTGAATTTATACAATGTTTATGTTTGTAAAAAGTATTTAAAGGATAATACTGAAATATATGATCAAAAGGTATATTAAACAGAATGATAGTATTAGGTACTGTCGTCAGTAGTACGATCTGCCAACAGAGACTGATCGATCAAATTCTGAACATCAATGATAGGAAAGTTTAAACGTACAAATTCGTTGTTTATATAAATCCTTCATTTATTTTTGTATTTTACATTCATAGTATTATAGTTAATTTTAGACATAACAGAAATAACAAAATTTTCATAATAAAATGAATTCATTGTGTCTCATGGCATTTCACCAGCTGTAAACAGCTTCAAGTTAATAATAATAGTATGTTCAGTGTAGTTTAACTTTTGAAATCAAGATAAATATTCCAAATGGAATAGAAAACTCATGGTAGTTGAAACCGACGAGTATTTGTAAATTGAAAATCTAGTCATACAAAACAATGTTATGAAGGCTATGAGTATTGATAATCATAAATAGAATAAATTTTTAATCAGAAGGGAGTTTTTGTGGAGATTTGAGTATTTGCATAGTTGAAATCTTGAGTCAATTGAAGCTAGACCACCATGGAAAACCTGGAAGCACTGGACGGCCGTTTCGTCCTATTATGGAACTCCTCAGCAGTGCGCATCCACGATCCCGCACTCGCGAGATTCGAACCCAGGACCTACCAGCCTCGCGCCAGAGAACTTAACCGGTTTTTTATATAATTAGGCGAAACAGTTAGGATCAAAATAGACATAATGAATGAATATCAGGTTATTATATTACCATTTAATCAAACTATGGGCTAAACAAACATAATATTATTTATTCCTCTGTAGTCAAACAATGTTAATATCTTCGACAACATTTGAATTCAGAGAACTGATAAAATTCTTGTCTATTTCACACCATAGTTAACAAGTTCACATACACTTACTTATCCAACTATATTTTTCTAATTTGCAGAAATGAATACTCTCGTTTTTTGACTAATTGATTAATAGAATGCCGAATATGGAATCAATATTATATCTGTGAGTCAGGTAAACAGTTCTATTCTCTTTTTTACAAAGAATAATATCAATAAATCAAGCATTGATCCATAGTTTTCCTTGGTTCCCCTTTCTTTTGACCCTTCCTGTCTAACATTCAATGATCCAGTTAAGTCATAGATTCATAATTATTAAAATTTAGCGTTTACCATCCTTATATTCAAATTAGTATGACTGTTTAAATTATATGTGTAACGAATACACTATCAAATGATACACTGTATGATAACAAAACTTATTCTAAAATGAAGTTCAACTTTTAAATATACAAGATTCAACTGGAATTTCCGTGACTGAACAAAAGCTTTACTGATACTCCGGAAAACCTCATATGTCTATATTAAGACAATGAAAAATCATGTAGCTAAATATATGTGTTATTTCAAAACATTGCAATAAATTTCGTTTCATTTCTTTTTGCATGTAACTAGTTCAATTTAGATCTGATTCATCATAAGATAAAGCGGAAACACTAGCAGCGGATTATATTAGAAACAGTGAAAAATGTAAGGAACTGTTCGGAAATAGTCAGTCATGTTGAATTAATATCTATGGGAAAATGTCCTTTTATTAGAAAAAAAAATTTATATTGATTTCTGCTTAAGGACCGACTCAAATTTGAGGAGCTCAGGTCGTCTATTTCTCCGTAGTTTGCTGAACAGTCACAAACAAGATAGAAACAATTATTCAATACTCCGTATTATTCGATTTGATCATTTGACGTTTACCAGTGACGAAAACTGTCCTTAAATAATGATAGCGTTTTAAACCACTTAATTAACATTTTTTGTAAAGGCATTTTTCTCAGTATTAAACAAAATTGATAATAGAAGACAACATCTAGTATAATCCAATAACAAGAGCTATTATTACTTGCAGTCATCACGAAGTTTTCTGTCTACTTTAGACATGTATTGTTATTTTTAACAAGGAACTACAACTTAAAAGAAAGAATAACAAGGGAAGACAGTGATCAACACATTTTTAAACACACAATGTGCACTCTTATGTAACAATACAAATGATTAACAACAATTGTCAGTGAACAATCGTAAAATCAAAATATTTTGGCAATCAGAAGTAGATTTTGATTATCTTGCATAGCTTTTCCTTCCTACTAAAAATATGTGATGCTCTAGAGTTTGCATGTATAATTAGTTTGTCTATCGTCAAACTATGAATTATTATAAACATAAAAAAGCCTAAATTGTAAGTGATCACGTGAAATTTTTATTAGTGCATATAAAGTGTAGAGGACAGCTGACAGGCGCATTCCAAGTGAGCACCGGAGTCAGATAAGGCTGCTTACTCCCCCCCTTTCTCTTCCTTCTGGTGATTGACTGGATTGTGAAAACATCCGCATTTCAGGGGAAACACGGAATACAATGGACAGCTTGTATGCAACTAGATGATGTGAACTTTACAGATGACCTGGTCCTTCCATCCCATACACACCGACAAATACAAGTAAAGATAGGCAGTGTAGCAGCAGCCTCTACAGTACTGAATTACGCCTTTTACCCTAATGAAGGAGCATAGGCCGCTCACCATCATTCTCCATCCAACTCTATATTAGATAATCCTTTCCAGTTCTTTCTAGCTGCTATTCACCCTTTTTATATCTATTTCCTATTCTCGGCGCACTGTGTTCTTTGGCCTTCCACTTTTACGTCTCCCTTCAGGACTCCAAGTTAGGGCTTGCCTCGTGATGCCGTTTGATGATTTCCTCAATGTGTATCCTATCCACTTCCAACGTATTTTTCAAATTTCCTCTTCAGATAAAAGCTAGTTTGTTCTCTCCCATAGTAAGTTGTTGCTAATGATATCCGGCCAAGAGATATTTAGTATCTTGTATGCACAATTAATTATAAATACTTGTACATTTTTGATGATGTTTGTGGCAGGTATCAACATACACAAGGGAAAAACCAGGATCCTCAAATACGGCACAAACAACACCAACCCAATTACATTTGATGAGGGAACTCTGAGAGATGTGAAAACTTTCACATACCAGGACAGCATCATCGATGAACACAGAAGATCTGATATAGATGTAAAGGCAAGCATTGGCAAAATAAGGGCAGCACTCCTACAGTTGAACAACATATGGGAGTCAAAACAGCTGTCAACCAATATCAAATTCAGAATCGTCAATACGAACGTCAAGACGCTTAGTTTTGCTGTACTGAGCTGAAACTTGGAGAACTACTACAACCATCATCAAAAATACAAGTATTTATAATTAATTTTGCTTCCAGGTTTTCCATGGTGGTCTAGCTTCAAATGACTCATGAATTCAACCATAAAAACGTTTTCGGTTAATGACGAATTCATGGTTATGAAAAATATTCAAATACAAACCATTAACACGAGTATGTTCATGCTAAGATTAATGGGGTTACTTAGTAATATTCATACTATACAAAGATTAAAAAACTAAGAATAAGTCCATTAGCAAGATGTACAATCAATGTAAATTTCCTATTCTCGCTAGAAGTTAGTCACCTCCAGAACATACCAATGGTAACGTCTCATGTTGTGAAGCTGGGTAATACGGGACCAAATCCACCAGAGAGTATCAGTTACCTGAAGATTGGGAGTAAAACTTGCTAACCATTTCTAATTAGTATAAAACCTAGGTCCAGGGGTTACTGCAGACTACCTGTAACTATATAACATTAAGACATTCCACACAGTGTTGAGTCATTTGGACTGGTGTACATATTGAAACTTAATCAAGAAATTGCGATCATTATTAGTACATAATAACCAGCAAATGTAAGTACTGCCATCATATCGACATTTTCTTTGAATCCTATATTTAATCGAAACATTTTATTTAATCTTAATTTCATTTGAAGTATAAAAACTTGATTCCACTGAGTCCCCCTATATGTACAATCACTCATAACTTAATATCTATGTATAAATCTTCTTTAAGCTCTATTTACAATTTTCATATTTTAATAATGCAGTTTCTAAGCAACGAAATTAAGTGGATTTATGTTATTTTGTTCAGATCCTATTTCTTATTCTTTGTGAAGTAAAGAAGAGCTGTGTATATCAAACACTTTAATCATTCACTAAATGATGAATATGAACACAAATTGGTTGCTTAAATGTATCATAAATATTTTAACTGCGTTTTAGGCCACACTGCTTGTATATGTAGTAGTGTTGATAAACGGTTGTTTAAACTTTAATAGGTGAATTTTGTTTGGATAAACACAGTAATAGCCGATAGTTGAATACTTTGAGCGCTACGCAGTTGCGGGATTCGGAATAATAATCGCGTAATTAAAAGACAGAAGTTTAGTCAATTGATTCAAATTGCTATGATTATTACTGAAAGCAATGGTACCAGAACATCCAAAAATACTAATTAAGGTAATTCAACAGATATAACATTAGTTGTATGCTTCTCAATTTTGATAAAACTTATGGTAACAAATTGTCGAGAAATATATCTGCTACAAATCTAAGTGTTTTATATTATTAGTGTAGTGAACGACAACACAAGTGGAGACAATCGAATGTACTTGAACGCAATCTGAAAACCATACAGTAAATAATTTGAAAAATGTTGATTACTTGTCTCAAACTTGACTGTTCCTTTTGCAAATACCAATCAATCGTCTCAGACTTCATTGTTTCAGCATTTCCATACCGATTGCTTTCTGTTTCCGTTATTTCCTCCTTGATCTTCGTGACCTTCCGCTGCTAGACATTCTATTCCTGACTATCTTTATATACTACTTATGTCGATATAAAAGCATGCACCACATTAGTAACTTCAAAACATCCTTTGAAAGTATATTCTCCTTATGATTCATTTTGATGTGTAAATTATATCAGAGTTGGAGTTCGATAACTGCTATTTATAATTAGAATGAACATTTTCTTATATTTTATTTATACAATTAAATGGAATTCGAAATTAAAAACAAAGTTGACATCATAAAATGAATTAATGTTTAGTTTATTGCTCTTTGGCCAAACTTTATCATACATAAACGACTAAATTCATACTTCAGTAACAAAGCATGGATATTGTGATATCCTAACGAAGAATAAATGAATGATAGATGCTAGGATCTGTTTATGGACTATTATTAAGTATATTCCTATTGGATAACTATCAAGTAAATATATTATATGTGTATTCATATTCCTTTTATTATAAGCTTCCATTTGACTTATTAACTATTATAATACGATGTACTATTGCTATGTTATTCCCAATGTATTAGTTATGGTCTCTCACAATCATAGTCACTTTTTGGTTTGATCTAGTACAAGTGTTATTTTTTTATTTTATGGGATAATTTGGTCTGGTTTGGTTTGTATGTAAACCAAGTATGCCATGCAGTAGAAACTGTGTTCTGGACTCAATAGGCAGGCTAAGCAAGAGGGGCCAATAAGAACTCTAGACTGCTCGTACTGGTCAACAGGTCATTGGTTTGGCACAGTACTAAGATTGCATATGTCGTATTCTGATTGGCGATTTAATCACGTGAGAATTGACAAGCCTCAATTCATAACAGATATGTATACATATAACAAGGAAACATGGCAAAGCAAACAAATTCAAATTATGCATAAAATTATACAACAGCGAAATGGATCGATAATGTATAGTGGATTTTGGTAGAGTAAAAAGGTTTTCTAAACTATAGAAAGTAAATTTATGATATAATGTCTGAAATATTTTTTAGATGTACACCCTACCAACTTAACCATTTAACTAAATCAAACGTTGCTGTCAAAAACTTAATTTTTTATTAATCCCCTGATAATTTCTGAAACTGTGTAAATTGTTTGAATGTACAATCAAATAGTGGTTAGTAAAGGAATTCACGATTCAACTTTTTGGAGGGTTCGTCATCTGTATGTACCTGAACTCCAGTGCTGATGATCACACTGAGTCTCAAATACAATTCTTTTCGTTTCAAGCGCGAACATACTATTCATTAGACTACTGAGTCCATGTAGCCGATAGCTTTTGCGACTGAATATCCGCAGCTCTTACTTTCAACAACGAAAAGGTCAAGACCCTGACAAATAAATAATATGTGGAAATTGTTTACATTTTATACAGTAATTATTCAATCATTCTTTATACTGTATCATACTACTGTGGTACGTGCTACTAGTGTCGACTGATATAAGCAGTATGTATCATCAACCGAAAGTGGTATGCATGGCGGCAGGTTAGGAAGATCGAAGACAAGAGAACGAGAACAGAGGGTGATTGGTATGGAAATGAAGGGACAATAAAGCCTGAGACAATTGATTGACATTTTGCGAATGAAAAAGTACCGTATGGTTCTCAAATCTTCCTAAAGGATTTTATAATCTGACATTTAAAAACATTTGGTTTTTCCCACTGGTGTTCTCGTTCACTAAACTATCATACCTGTTTAGATCTGAAGATGAACCTCACATTTTTATGTTGCTTTTTAGCTAATCTCAGCATATAAGTAGCTTTATATGACCGAATATAGCAAGTAATCTTTTAAAATGAGCACAATGACTCATGATATCACTCATAACAGTAAACTTGCTGTAGACCTACGTTTCTTTTTTGAAGACAAATAATGAAACGTTGAGGATCAGAATGTTGAAATTTAGTGTGAAATCATGATCTTATCATATGTTGATGTGATATTCTCACAGAAAATAGAACTCATGTGAGCTTCTTTCACCCAACTTTCCGCTGACAAATTATTTTCCGGATGTTGTTGACATACTGGTATTTCTATATCTGATAGCCGATATAGGTAACCCTTAAATCTTTCATTCTTCTTTCAAAAAAGAGAGGACACAGATTGATAACCGAACATCCAATGGATTAGAAATAAGCGGAATTGGAAACTTATTTTGTAACTGTTTTAAACGATAACTTCAGGAAATTGCATGAGACGGGAGCGTGAATGGTACGCTTACTATGTGTTTTCGATTTATGGTAATTAAATATTGAAGTAGTGGAAATTTGTAGCCTATTTGGATGTTTTCAGTAGTGTTGAGTTGCTGTCCTGGACGGTAACCTAGCCATCTGGCTCAGAGAACTTGACACTTCCGAAATGTAAGTAAATACAACAATTTATCTTCAGAAAATCAGTTATTTTGTTCTAAATTGACAAAGCTGTGGTCATTCACTAAAATAACACGAACCATTCGGATCTTAAAAATGCCTAACGTGGGTCTGAATATTTAAGAAAGAAACAGAGACTCAACCTCACATTTGAGACTACTTGGTTATCTGTTCTGCTATAAGTAAACAATCTCAGTATTCATTGGCCATTCCCATTGAGACATAAAAAACAAGTTGAGCGAAGAAATATTTCTCTTCAATTAGTTCTTTACCAGGTCTCTACACTGCTATATATGTTTTACAAGCCAATAGAAGGTCGATACCGATTAGATGGTGGTCAGTTAATTAAACAAAATAATAATTAGTTATTTATACAGTTTGGAAAATTACAATCAAGGTTAAAACTAAGGTGAATTCTGACAATCAGTTAATGATTACAAATAGTCATATAAGAGTAGGGATAGGAATTTAAGTTGGAAGTAAATGTTTTATGTTATCTGTGAAATTAATGATAAGTAATTCATGAGATGGGTTTAGTGAAAATTAGATAATAAACAAGTTACGTAAGATCAGAATTAGAAATTGAACTGTCAACAAAATAAAAGTTTGGAAAATTTTAAGAGGAGAGAAAGGGAGGTTTCGAAACATGTAACAGTATTTAAGTAGAAGTCTAGGGTAAATTCAAAATCCGTATAAACTTTCTCTGTATAAAAGTTATGTTTTTTGATGTGTATTTCTCTGGCTTTTGCTACATGTAAGCGTCGAATTCCAGAGCCATGGGGTAAATTCGGTGGAATTTTATAAATAGCTTTAAACGCTGAAGTTTTATATATGTGCTGACCAGTATAGACTAGATGTGCCAAATAGAGCTTCTTATTACTTGCTTTTGTCCTATGGTCAACCATGAGGGGTGATGTTCAAAAATTTGATGCCTTTGTCCAGTTGTGAACCCAATATAACTAGCTTCCCAATGATAAGTCTTCTACTCAATGCTGATTGGAAATAATGTTTCTCAACGTTTTCAGAGCCAATTTTTAGCTTTCTTTGAGGAATTTTCTCGATCGCCCCAACACCCAAAAGCACTGAAATGGTCAGTACAAATAGAGGCTGAGAGACTAGGCAATTTATTCTTATTTCCTAAACTCACAGTTGGCTAGCTGAAGAAACTAGGATATAATCATGTTGTATTGAATGTACATTCTAACGCTTTCTGAGTACATCTAGTTACTATTTCGCTGGCTATATCACCTTTGAACTGTAATTTCAAGAATATAGGATTTGTTGGTACCATCGATGGTTGTACTTTAGGTTTAGTTGCAGACATACGTTTCATTAGGAACTCTGATGCGTATCCATGATTATGTAATAAATGATGAGTATGTTTTAATTCCTCTTCATGACTACCATCAGATCAAATCATTTTTACTCTGTTAGCCGAACAATTGACTCTTTCTCTGATAATGTAATAAGGCAAAGCTTGAAAAGTGTGTATATTGGCTTTGTGTAGTCGGTTTACGATAAGCAATTCTTATTGACCCCTCGGTTCTTCTCATCAGTAGGACGTCTAGAAAGGAGATGGTGTCACACTTTTCCCCTTCCATTCTGAAAGTGATTGCATGGTCGTTTATAACAGGCTCCGCTTTTGTAACTATAACTGTATCATTCATATAACGTCAGTAAAATTCTAGTCTATCACTTCTTTTAAAGGACCGTTTTCCAATTTTGCCAGAAAGTGATCAACTAGGGTTGGAACTAATGGTGGTCCCATTGAGCGAATTAGACCCATGGGTACGGCGACACCTAGACTTTATGACCTACTGAAGGTACATAAAACTGGTTTATCACTTCATCCAGTCCTAGATATGGTCAATTCACTTTGACGTGCAACCACGAAATAGCTAGTTAAACTTCCACTCACTTGTAAAGCAAACATATTATTGTAGAGCCCTGATAAAGGACTAATTGTAAAAGAATATTTCTTCACTCAACTTGCCTTTTTAATCTCAGTATTGTAAGCATTTATTACTTAACTGTAATTTTGAATTTCATATGAAAAATTTTATTTTAGGTTAATACAAAACATGCAAAATTGAACGCAAGTTATATTTCTAGAATTCATGTGAAAATAAACAAAGCCTAATGAAGCTGTAGCTGATCAGCTGATCTTGAATTATGTAACTCCTAATTGATAAAAGAAGACAAAAATAACATCTTACTAAACAATAATAACAATAATCGTATAAATTTATTTTCGCTTCATGAAACCTAGATACAAAAAACATTTAAATTAACTACTAGAAGAAACCAATGAAATATTTATTCGGTAACGTTAGGTGATATAAACCTAAAATAGCTTGGCAGAGAATCTGGAAGTTCTGTTTATCTTCGTTAAATATCAAGTCCTTTCTCAACTGCCATCTACTTTCTAAAATCCTTTGCTATGGGTCATTTTTGAAATAGGTGAAATCAGAATTAATGGATGAACTTCAAGTGATACTGAAGTGGTCCTTGAAAAATTCAACCATTTACTAGGGACTAAATAGGGTTATAAATTAGTGTGAGGAATCCGGACTAGAAGTTAAGGTTTTCATTGCAATGTGACATTAGCTATATTGTCAATATATAAATAAGCCATATGGATGGACAAACTTGGCGCCAAAATCGAAGAGTCACAACCTTGTTTATTAAATTTCAGTCTTGTCGTTAAAGTGCTATTTTTCAGTTGCCATGAGGTCAAATTCGCAATATATTTCTTTTGTATATAATAATCTCATACGTCTGTATTTAGCAATTACCGTAGAACCAGCTTATCAAGTTGCAACAGCTCCCATCCGTTAATGTTTGTCATGACTGATAACCCCATTACGATTGCTTAGGCTGTTATAATGTCAGTTTTTTCTATTTGTAATTATTTAAAGAGTAGCACATTGGGTTGATGAGTGTTTGCACCGATTCTACTAAGTTCCTGATTGATTCTGGTTATTATTCAATGAAACGACATATTAGCTGCAATTTTAAATACAAAACGCACCCATAAACTAAATAGCAAAAACAAATTCTCAACAGAATGAAGTATAGAAGTGAAAAATTGTAGATGTGTAAACAAATATTAGAAGCTAATGAACCACCAAACAATGCACTATTTAGTAATAACTTTTAATTTTCCATTGCTAAAATTCAAAACTGTTACTGATCAGTAAGCAAAGATGGATAGTGGATAGCATTGGAACCTAGGACGCGCGTTTCGTCCTATTTGAGACTCGTCAGCTGGATGTACCTGCATCTCACCGTTGATGTTCACTCTTGCACTCAAACCCAGTACCTTTCGCTTCAAACACAATTGCGTTGTCAACCCAGCAACTGATTCCTGATGGCCACTTGCCTGTGCAATGGGGTGAAGTTTAAATTCACTTAGTATTACTTGTTTGAATAATGGCATCCATGACGCAGGCTTCGTCTTCGTTGGGACTCGTCAGTTGGATGTACTGGGATTTAACTGTTGTTGCATAAAAAGATATCGATCAAATGAAGTTTCAAATACTAACAATAGGAGATTATAGACCATGAATACTACATTCATACTCGTTAAAAGAACTGTTTGGACTCAGTAGCTCAGTGGATAGCGCGTTCGCATTTAATCTTCCGAGTAAAATACTTTTAATGAAAGAGAACTGTTACATAACCGAGAATAAATAACGATAAACGATATTGACTAATTAATATTTAATCCCAATAATATCTCACTTAAATGAATTTTTAGTCAGAAGAAATTTGTTATATCTTATCACTTAATGACTGAATAAATATTTACTTTCTTAGAAACTATTTAACGACTTGCTATATTACATTGACATATTACAGAGAAACAAAAAAAAGTAGTATATTTACAGTAACCTACTTTATATTGTCAATTATGTATCACAAACATAAAAGGTTTACGAACAAATATAGTAGCATCAGCTAATCCAGATACTTAAACTCATATATATGTACGTGAACATATAACGAAATGAATCAGCATAATTTCAAGAAAATAACAAACAAAATGTTCTCATTATTTCCCTTTATTTAAGTAACATGTTACAAATGACAAAACTGACACATCTGATGTTTTTCACACGAAAACGTTAAGTAAAACATCTAGTGTAATTGTGATAAAATCCCTTTACCTCCCTCCCTCCCCCACCAGAAAAAGAACATATTTTTTGTTTACCCATTTTTATGATGTTTAGAGATATCTAAAGGAAACAAAAAACATTAAATATGGGGACTTCAATTCAATTTCTTATACCTGTCTCATCATTTCGATAAATTCTGTTAGGAGTCCTAACGATCAAATTTAAAAATATTTAACATATTTGAATACCGAACCACATACATAGGCACAAAGTACGCAATCCATTAAGAATATAGAGATTTGAAGCGTTAATGACATCTATTACCTCATCTGGTTCGCCTAATGAAAATAACAATAATAGAAAATGTAAACACTTCATCCAATCGGTCATCAACTTAACAAACTTAGAAACTGTATATTCAGTCACTTAACAATTTGAAAAAAGCGTGAGCACTACACTTTTAGTACATATCATTTGAAGGATCAAACGTTGATGACAGTTATATTATTTACAATTTCAGAAAAAGGTTCGCATGTAGTAATATCAGCCCACTATAAAACTAACCATGTTTGCAGTTTTCTTGAGGTATTCTTTAGGTATTTTTAACCTATTTGACCACAGTGCTTAGTATCATTAAATATGAGATATAATTAGCTATCTATTGTAATGAGTGCTATGGACTTCCTAAATTGAGTTTATTATCATAAACATTTACCTTTATACATAAATCTATTTGTATTGGTTGTCTGAATCTTTCTATTGATGTTTAGGATTGCGACTGACCAGTCTCTTTGGGGATATATGCAACCTATGATGATAACCCGATATCATTTGGAGCGAACGGCACCGAGTTCAAGTTCCGGAGTAAACATAAACTCTGGGATCCAGGTACATCAACCTGACCAGTCCAAAACACGACAAAATGCACTTCCTGGATTCTACTACTGGCCATCAACCAACTCTATTTATATATATTCTGAAACCCTCACTTTAAATTAAAATAGTAAAATTTTCAATTCTTGCGTATCCCACTTATTAGATCTTTTGATTTATTTATCATCGAAAATTCATTTTCAGTAATAGCTCACATGTGCATATAATTCAGCCTACTTTTTCTTCCCTTTTTATAGTTGGTTCTAAAACTTTACTTTTTTAATTGCTTACTATACTACATATTATCATTTTGACTGTGTCACTAACATCGCAACTAACACCTGAAGACTATGTTTCCAAGCCTACAAAATTTCAAACGATTATTTTTATTTCCATGATGATACCTAGTGCTAGAAAAAAACTCACGAAATTCGATTTCGGGATATTAAACGTTAACTTCAGTGAATGTATAAATCCTGTACGCAATCATAGTGTATAATACAACAATTATAAAAATATTAGCAAATAGTTTAAATCCAATTCATGTTACTCAGTTCGTAAACTCAGTTAATACGTGAAGATAACGTGTTAGTAACAGTATACGTTACAAATCTGGAGGCTCGATCAATGTATTTTACAGCTGTAATGTTGGAAGCAAAAGCAAAAGACACTGCCATGAAGCTAAACCATCATTGTATACAAGTTGAGACTGACTTAAAATGGTCACATTACTCTAGTAATTCAAGTTAAATTTAATTTAAAATCTTAACAAGCACCAAGTGAACATTTATCAATTTATTTATTAAAACGACCAACTGATATAGTATGAACGTGACTTATTTTACGTTATTGAAACACATATGCATTGATACAAGGAGGCACCAAATACATATGCGTCGCACTTTGACATTCGATTTGTATAAGAGCTGGAATACTCCCCGATCGCTCAAACCGGAGCATAAGGTTTCCTTATGGCCCACTTCCCAAGCCTTTCATCCAGAGGTCTAATCCACAAGACAGCGAAGCAACATTAGGAGATGCAGTCCCATGTGAACGGAGATCAACAATAGATTCATACACCATCTATTCCTTCACGACCCTGGAGTTCAAGTGCACCATTGGTTTGGAGTCAACGTTTTCCAACTCCCTAGGTAGGTTCTCCATATCCACCAACCCAATTAAAGCATCGGAAATCAGCTTTTCGTCCCCTGAATTTTGTAAAAACACCCCCTTCTCACGAAGGGGGTGTTCAGAACTTCCTTGAAAGTGGCTGCATACGCGAGGTCATTTGAGAGTATTTCGAGAGGGAGAACGGACTTTCTCCACCCTGAACCGTACCACGGCATTTACTACTTCATGATTTCATGAAGTCCCTACATAAGATATGCGAGAAAAATAACCCACAGAAACAACAACACTGAAGAAATAAAAAGCGAACTGTGAAACGACAGAACAAAAAAAATCCAAAATTTATGAAAATATATAATGCACAAAATAATAACTTCATGTACACTATTTTTTGAAAATTTTGTTTTAAAAAACTTGAATCAACTGAGCACCAGCACCAACAACAAGTACAAAACATTTGTTTTTATTCTCTTTTGTACATATAGATTGATTATTTATACTGGTTACAGATAAACTATGAGGCTCACCTAAACCGCATAATAGAAAATATTTCATTGGATTTAACTGGAAATCACAGGATGAAATTTTATTTAGACACCAAAGAATTAATCGTTGATCTGAAGCCAAACTTAGGAAATAATATAAAAACTCGTTCGTCAATTCTAAATTAGGACATGTAGCAATTTTCACAACACTACTGAAATGTCTTACACACGAAGCGGACCACTGAGGATATGTTACATCAGACTTTGACGAATGACGGATATTCAAGGGAACCTGTGCAATACGAATACTACCATCATCCCCACCAACCACAATAATCGTTGAGATTGTGTTAGTGTCAGATAAAGTAACCTCTATTATCGGCGAAGTTATACAATTAAAAGCCAATTGGTTTTGTATATGAAACGGTGGAATTGGTTGACAGTTCAACATCCAATGATAGGCAGAATCTAGACGAAGACCAAATATTCCATCAATATCGTTGTCTTGGTGATGAATATATGGTTCACTGGTAC
Organism: Schistosoma mansoni; assembly: GCF_000237925.1. Taxonomy (NCBI): domain Eukaryota; kingdom Metazoa; phylum Platyhelminthes; class Trematoda; order Strigeidida; family Schistosomatidae; genus Schistosoma; species Schistosoma mansoni. The sequence continues at coordinate 13,208,537 of NC_031496.1, forward strand.
ATTGGTTGTTATCAGCAAAACCAGAACCTCTCACAGGACACCATGGTATAATCCATCCATGTAATTCCCCACGAGAATTCGAAATAGCAAAAGAAATCTGACAGGAATTGATTTGCAAAAGTTTTAAATCTAAACAACAACTGATGTAATTGTCTGATTTGTTAGTTGGTAATATCGTTGGATTGATTCTTTCGATTTCTGAGAATTTCGGATATTCCGTATTATTTCCAGATGATGGTTGAACATGAATCAAGCTGAGGAAAATAATAACACAAAAGAAGTAGTTTGGATGGGAGTTTTATACAATGTAACCAAAATGTGTTTTTTAACAAGAAATCTAGAATGTTTACGGTACAGCGATTATTGATTTTTGTGACGACAATATAACTGTAAATAACTGCATATTATACGATATCAAACAGATATTTGACAACTGAGGGACTAATTGCGTTAAGTGCCTGACGTCATGTTAACAAACTTTGGATGCCTTTTATTTTAAAATATGTCGGAATGAAAAAATCATATCGGTAGTCAGAGTTATATGCTAGTGGTTTGAAAGAATCCTAGTATACTCATAATTACGGATCATTTCTGATAGCTTTTACAAATATGGAATTAGAAAAACTCAACTTTCAAATGGCTTAGCAGAGCAAGAGTTATTACTTACTAGTAACAGTATATAGTTCTGCTCGTAGAAATAGTGATTAGGGTAGAGTATTAGCTGTCAGCACGTAAAGAATCTCCTCTTTATCTATGCTCTAATAGTATTGCTGAAAATCTTTCAAACTATAGTCAACTATACAAACTTGAAAACTCAATCAACAATTTACTTTTACTGTATCGAAACTTGGTAAAAGCTTTCATGAAATATCAAAGGCTATTTGCAGAGAAAACACGTTGAATAAAACGGCTATTTTCATGTAGGTCAAGAGTTTCAGTAAAGCTAGTCATTCTGCAAAGATAATACAAGGTCAGTGTGACTGTCAACCTCCTGTTATGCTGAAAACATTCCAGAATATTTTAAATCACAAAAATGGTGCTGTACTAAGCGTATTGTAAAAAATGTGGAGTACTTTGACAGAAATTAAGATTGGTTTACCGTAAACGTTGTAGAATGAAGTTTTTATAACCGTAGCTCGTGTATCCATTGGTCAGAGTGTGTGTCAAAACCAGAAGAGAAAAACATTAAATCACTTACCGTACATATCCATCTGAACAGCCTGCAATAACTAGTATATTATCATCTAATTGATCTTCTTGTCTAGGAACTTGGACACAATCTAAAGCCATTACACGTATGTCACTTGATACAATCACATTTTCAAGTTTAGCAGTTTTCAAATCATCATCATGATCACTACCATTATCCTGTTTAATAGTATCGTGATCATCAGAAACATTATCAACTCGATAGTATTCATTATGTCGAATTTTCTTGGAACCTAAGAAGCCTGCTACTAATGCAGGTTCATTCGATGATACTAAACGCCACAAACAAATCTGCCCACGACCACCAGCACTCAGTACGTAGCGTTTAGAAACAGTTTCTTGGTTTGAATTTATATTATGAATAAGGATATAAGGTGTATTTACGCAACGAACACTTGATATATGACCACGATGATGTTGTGGGAAACTGGAAATCGGTTCTGTGTCGGAAATAACATAACAAAAAGAAACGATGTGACGTTAAAAGATGTCGTTTTAGTTGACTATATAAAAGTACTAAAAAATGAAAGGAAACATTATTTAAGTTTAACATTTTATGTTTATAAAGATGCAAAATAAAGATTATCACCATCATTTAAGTTACACCGACTTGGAGTTACTGCTGATTACTTAAGTGATCATTAGCTACATTAATCATTGGTCTTATTCTAAATAAATCGTATACAATTAACCTGTTTTGTCTGCCAAATTCTACAGTTGCTTTTTACTAACTCTGATACCATTTGTTTCCTTGACTGCTCTCTATTTACCATCATGTTGACACTGATACGATGGGCATTAAGTGTGAGTGACTTATAAAACTCGTATCGTAAAGTTATTTACGTTTTAAACGACATTTTATTAATGTTCATTTTTTGTATGAAAACTTTCATTTATAGACATAGTATTCTGTTAATAGGAAAAAGCGCTCTCTTATAATCAGTTAATTTGACCTTCATAATCTGTTCATTGGAGGGTTTACATCAATAATCACTTATCATTTGAGTACAGTAACCAAACTGATTCCGGTGATCAACTGAAAAATCTCTAATCAATCATAAATGACTATTCTATCACTAGCAAATATAAAATATACCAAGTTGAAGTAGTAAACATTTCCATTGTATCTATTTACACCACTAAAGAGTTGACTTGGACAAATATGAATAGACAATAATGGTGAGAGTAGAAGCTCCAAGCCTTGATAATCAACATTGTGACGTCATGGTTTCAATAGATAACGTTATGAGGTTGAGTATATTATATTTCACATCTGACAAGTGTCCGTATACATTGCAATTTGAAAAATCAAGTAATGTCTACAGCCCTCCCACTATAATTATGACTTGAAAGTGACCACTCAATATTAACATTACATAACGTATTATTGTGAGATAACAAGAGATATAAAACAAAGCATTATAACCTTGTTGTGATATCAGAGAAAAATCAATATTTACTAGGAAAAAAGTGAACTACAATATAACGTATGATAATTTATCATCACTAGGTTACCTCGCCTAATATGATGAAAGTATTATTTAATTATTTGAGTAAAAAAGTAATGTGAATGAAAAAGAGGTCGACAGAGAATTATTTATCTACCATTTATACATGGATCAGTGCTCATCATTGGTAACGATATCTTCCAACTCGATATCAAAGTATCTTCTCCTCCAGCGAAACAATATAATTCAATTTGTTGATCATTTGAATTACCTTAACGTACAAAAACAACAACCAAATATAAACATATTACCAAACGGAGATTTTGTATCATTTGTGTTAAAGAGAAAACATATAAGTCAGTAATTTAGTTATAATTGTTAATTGAGTCAGCTTAACTTAGTGATACTGTAAATAGTGTATATGGATTAGGTTACTTATTAATTTATGTGAAGCACTGGCTGGTCCAATATATATTCTAATTTGACCATTGATCAGATAATTAAATGATGTATAACGCAGTGTGACTTCGGTACAGTTTTTGATTTATTTAAGGTGTATGGTAAATGCTTATCTGCAGTCTTGCCTTCCCCTTTGTATCAAGTCAGATCAGTTCTTGTTCAATTATAGCATGTAGTAAGGATTCAATTTTCTTGAAGTTATAACAAGTAGCCATACTAATGTACTGTCAGGGTAAAACAATTTGAATGTTACATTTTGTGGGAAGAAAAGTGATATACAAATTATTGATTAGCGGAAGGAATTAGAAAAGTCACTGGTTGAAAACTTAAAGTAATTTTAAAAAAACAATGATTATTCGGAAACGTACAACTTGATAAACGCATCACAAGACAGCAAGCCAACAATAATCATAATCTCTGTGAAGAAATTTTAAAAACAGACAATAATACTACTTAGGAAGTAGGCAAATTTGAAAGTAAGGAATTTATTTTCATCTTTTTCCTCCTACGTAACTACATTTGTATACGGTAAAATACTGTTAGAGCCATACAAGTTACAGGAAGTTGGAGAAAAAATCAACTAATTTAAAGAAACATAGGAACAATAATGAGTCCACATTTATGAGAAAACTCCTCTATTATTCAGTGAACATTTATACTCCAATTCATTCTTTATTATGTTTATAAGAGACACTGGTTAATATTCTATAACAAAAACAACCGACTCGTAACAGTGAGGCTATTCAGTCTCAACATAAAACAGATTTATTCGATTGAAATCGTATATTGAAGCATTTGTACTGTATCCGAAACTGATATCCGGTAGGACACAACTCATTCGTATAAAAATCTGTCTTAATCACTTCGAACACAGCGTATTATAACTATAATCCATAAAAAACGGTGGTTCAGCGTAGTATGCTAATTACTGAATAAAGATTGCAACTGTAACTCAGCAAGTATGTACAGATTCATCTGTTAGGTTATAAGTCATACATATCATATGAAATTATTGGGTTGATTAAACATCTGTAATTGAAGATGAGCTTAAATCCACGACTGATTGGTGACGCTACAAATTTCTGCCGCATGATAATAAGTAATAACTCATGTAACAAACTGCAGGTTCCTGATTTGTCAACTGTAATTCAAGACTACGTCAAGAGATTGTAAGACACATCAAACGACTTGTATTTAAAACAATATATTTTTTAAAGTATAGAATAAAACTAACCTTTAGGATAATTCTGAACACCAAATATGTCATCTTTATTGAGTAATAAACAAGTGTTAATTGTTTGACCATGAAGAGATGACTGAAATACATTTTTAAAAGGTTTTTGAGAACATAAGACAATTAGAAAAATGTAAACAAGTGATGATAGCAAGCAGTAGCCACTTTATTAAGGTTATGAAAAAAAACCAGTGCTAGTCGTTTCTTCGATAAAGCTTAAATATAGGCTTACTAATAAACTTCCAAGAATATTTACTGTAAAAAGATTCAGGAGACTATTTGAGTGTTTAGATTAAAGTAAGTACAGTTGAATTTGAATTTCCAACATAATGGTTGAGAGACGAAGTATATAAACTATTAATTCTGAATTGTAAAATCACAGAGTATTGACTTTCAGGTAAACTGAGATCTAAACTTTTATAATCCAGAAAATACCGAAACCCGAAGGGATGAAAAACCAATGAAGCTATACTTTAAGCTTAGTTTCAGTACATTTCTACGATTGTAGGTGATTTACCAAGTACAGGTTAATATTGTCACCTTTTAGCTACACTATTTATGTCAGATTTAGCGATATAACGCAGCTTCCAAGACTGAATAACGAAGGGTGAAGTTGAAATCCGCAATCTATTGGTTGGAAGTCGAATTATATATACTGTTAAAAAGAACCATGGAGTCCCGAAAACTATCAAAATGTATCAAAATTACCTATAATTTGTATGATTAGTGAATTAGATTAGAAAATAAATCTATCGGTTACTGACATCAGCGGAACAATTTCTAACCCTGTTCAAGGAATGTCATATGAACAGAACCAATTTTGGGTAAACCATTTAATACGGAAAGAAGCTTAAAAAACAAATTCTTTGTTCAGAGTACAAGTGTAAACGTGAAAACACATAATAACAAACTTACATTTAAATAAATAGGTTCGAAATTACAATTATTTGATAATATACAATTATGCGGGTCTGACTGAATTACAACTTTGCCTTTATTGATACTTGCAAAGACAGGATACGATGAACTGCTCTCCATTTCGATAGACTCACTATTATCAACAACAATGCCAGCATTGTAACTATAAGTGTCATTTTCACAATTACCCAGTTTATTTGTTTTTATAGTATCACTGGGCAAAAACCAATCCCAGTAATGATTACCACCACCACAATCGACAATGAAACAACCGTCCTGACGTACTGGACAGGTAAACGACCAATCCAATTGGTTAGCTGCTTGTAAACACTTGTGATTTAGTGAGATAGCTTTGAAGTACTTCTGTATTATAAAATATAAATACGAGAGAAAGCATAGACGAAGTGCTTTTAATGAGTTAATTACCAAAAGATAAATAAGCGTTTTTAATGAGATAAAGAATACTTGTGACACAAGTGCAGGATTTTGATGGCGTTTGATCCAATCGTGGACGCTATAAGTGTAATTGTTGTACAAGCTCAAAAAAACAAGGGTAAAACAAAATAAGTCTAACATTATTTATAAATTAAATTGATACAATGTTAAGAAGCTCTAAGTCAGAAAAAGTGGTAGCCCTATTCGGATTCGTCTGTACCGAGCACCGGTTAACTGTAAGTGAACACGAGTTCAACGTGATGAACAGAAACAAAGTGAAGATTTGAGTCTGTAATGAGATGGATTGACAAATAAAGTATAACCTAACAAAATGTTGAATGTTTATTCTATGAATACATGAATATAACCGTACTAAATTAGCAATTATATAGATGAATTTCAATAATTGAATGTTCCTAGATTAAGTTACCAACCAATAATAATATTAACCAAACCAGACTAGAATAGACAATCTACCCAATGCTCAATTTATTCGAAGTTATCAAGTCAAACCTTGGTAATGATACCTACTTTGACTTGGTTTTTTTAAGTTATGTATCTTCGCTAATTAACCAGATCTTAGTATTCATTCATAGGTAATATATATAAATTTGATAGAAGCCAGTAATTTAGTACCTAAGAGTGTAAAACGTAATTCTATGGTGAAGTCGTAAATTAAACCGTCTTAATACAGAGATTTTAATCAGTTATATTAAAGAGCAAACTGTAAAAGGGATAAACTTTTAAGTATTTACATAACAAAACAACAGAAACTAATAATATCCTTACAGATTGAAACCCTAAAGCATAAATTCGATTATCAATTGACAGATACAATTTCTCAATCCATGTTAAATGATCAGATCTTAAGATTGTTGCCAAAAGATTTAATGAACCATTTGATTGGATGGACCAGTATTTAACATCACCGTATGTTCGACCACACGATAATAGATGACAATCTGACTGTCCTTTTATCACAAGCATCGATGTACACCCACCAGATTGATGACATGATTTCAAAAACCATACGGGTGAATACACTTTAGTATCTTCAATTAAAAACTGGATAAACAAAAGAGAGATGAGAAAATACTTATTTATTGATTAAATGGTAATAATCATGAGCGAAATGAAACAAAAGTGTAGATGAAATCAAAACATAAGGGTTACTGGAATGAACGTATGAGTATGTAACAAAAGTACTTCTAAAATACAGTATTTCTATATATGTAAGCAAAATACTTTGGATCCTTTCGCCAGACACTATCAGCAACAACCTACTGTAGGAGAGAATAAACCAGATTCCAGCGGAGGGACAAATCAGGAAGAATCGCTGAAAGTGGATAGGACACACATTGAGGAAAGCACCCAACTGCGTCACAAGGTAAGCCCTCACATGGAATCCTCAAAGTCAAAGGAGAAGAGGAAGACCAAAGAACACATTACGCCGAGAAATGGAGACAGGCATGAGAAGAATGAACAACAATTGGATAGAACTAGAAAGGAAGGCCCAGGACAGATTGGGTTGGAGAATGCTGGTCGGCGGTCAATGCTCCATTGGAAGTAACAGGCAGTAAGTAAGTATATATGAAAATGTCCATATATATTTTTCCACAGAATAAATATAATTAACAAAGATATTTGTAGAAACTCAAACTTAAGAAGTTTGTAAGTGATAAAGAAAGCCTCTATGAACTAGGCTAGTTAAGGAAGTCTGGATCATCTTTATCCTGTGTTCACTTAGTAGCAAACAACATCATACTGTCAAATCCCTAGTGCTGAAAAAATTTTATCAGCCCAGCTGTATTGTGGCCGCTAGTTTGGATGACTCGACAATATGGTGTATTGCTTCAATGTTACTTGATTAAAAGTGATCACCCAGACGTCCAAGAACTAGGCTTTGCATAAGTTTGCACTCGTAGGGGAGGTATATCTATTATCTTGAGGGGAATGACGCACTCTTCATATTATTCAAACTCATGCCACTCAGTGTTTTGTGGAATGTTTATTCCAAGCTAATGGAAAATAGCGATTGACGTCTTACTATACATGGAGAAGTATCAATAAAGCATATTAAGTTACCACAATTATATTCTACGTTTTGTAGAATTACATAAGTTGAACTGAGTACCTTGCCTAGTGTACACGGTTATTAATGAATACAAGTGATGTTTGATAGTCGAAAAGGATAATTTTAATAAAGATTTTACATGGGAATGTTTAAATCTAATAGAAATCACGTTTCAACGTCAGAAGTACATTTTTCTTACGCTAGAACACCAGGCAAAATTTATAATGACGATAAAAAAGTTAGTATCTGTCACTTTACTAATGTCTACGATGAAGAGTTTCATGCATTTTTGTGGTGTTAAACTCTTTGAGTTGGATAGTTTAATTTCGAAGTTTTCATCTATTAGGTTAATGAATTACAATTTGCACCAATGACTAGTTGTTGTAATTGTTTCCACTAATCTCGTCGTTACATTCAGAGGCTAAACTGCTCAATCTCTGGTGCTGTAGTGAACAGAAACTCCAGTACGGTAAGTCAATTTATTGTTTAACGCAAAATTACACAGTGCCTTTGTAAAATGTGAAAAGCATACATTAGGTACATCATTTGCACATCTTCCTTTAGTTGTCCTTTTTATACACTCTATTATTCTTCCAATCGTTGTTATTCCGATTGTTCTCCGTTTTCCTTCTTATTCTCTTTAATTCAATCTTCTGCTGACAAGCATCCCAACTCCTATTCCTGCTACATATCACTTATATCTGTCCACATAAAAAGCGCACATCACAATGGTATATTAGATACTTTAACAGAATCATTCACCCCTTTATAATTCTCTGGGACTTGAATTACAATATTCTTTCATAAATAGTTTATCATTCTTTCTCTAACTATATTCTAAATCTTGGGTCCTTTTAATATCAGAGATACTAGAACTATTGTGATTCTTATAGTATCTATTTAATCACACTGACTTGATATGGATATTGGAGGTAATCTACATTTATTTGGTCAGATTCTATGTTAATTACGATTGACTGCTACTTTAACAAATATTTTGATATTAAGTTTATTTACATATTGGTAAAATCAATAAAAAAGCACACTTACATTTACAACGTAAGAATAAATTCCACCATCACGAGTACCAGTCACAAGAATTTGTTCATCATTCATTTCAATGTTATTAAAATGAACAGGAATGAGTTCAGATGCTGTATTTAACCATTTCATATTTTTTAAACTATTTGATCCTTTAAGAATAGTGAATATTTTACCAAATGAAAGAGTATTTTCAACTATTAATAAAGGTATAATTAACTTTAAAATAAGGGGAAAAATAAAACAACACGGGACAAATTAACTTCATGAATTGAATTCCAAAAAAAAAACTTTTATAGACACAATTAAGTTACTCATTAGTAATAGCGAAAAAAAAGACTACAATTAGTCAGCTAGGTATTGCTTGATGTAAAGCAGAAAATTATTTAAAAATGTATTTAGAAACTTCTTTAACTTGTTATTAATTTCATAATAAATAGTATGGAATCCTACTTATCATTGTTTAATCATATTATCCATAGCTCTCGTACAATAAGATAAATCAACAATGTAAATGATTAAAATGAATAAAATAAGAAATGATATATTATGTCTATTTTACCTTTAAAAAACTGTGAGTAATTCCCCGGTGAATGAACAATAAATCTGATCTAGTTTAACCCCTAGTTCGATCATAATGGGTGAGGTAGTAGAATGCACTGATTGCATTCACTTATCTGAGAAGTCTCACCAACCCTGATAGGTTGGTGGTAGATAAAGTCTCGGCTTCGACTCGAAAATCTACCATGGTTTTTGCAAACTTTCGTCTATCTATTACAGGTCAAATATAGTGGGTAGAAATCTGTTTTATTTTACTATATGATCGTAAAATGTGGCCTTTAAAAGTACGAAGCATTCGAAAGTTATTAGTATGTGATATCTTTAAAGCATTCTTCGAGTATGGTGAAACAACTAAGTGAGTAGTGCAGAAGTTAGACGACAGGTACTAGGTTAAAAAAGCAAATTAGATTATGAAACTGGATAAGTTTAAAACGTGGGGTAGAGACATTTTTGACTTAAGTTTTCATGTAGTAAAAATGATGAAGAAGTGCAATAAACAGCAAAATATCCATATACCAAAAATCTTATTTTGGGGTGACTAACAACCCTAAGTCACACTTTATTTGCATGGCTGATGACCCTGCCTGTTATGATGACCAAATCAAAGTATATTGGCTGGAACAAATGTTTCTTGAGAACCTACTATTCGAAGCAGACCAGTTAGAGAGTGATAAAACTAAAGCAACGAATCTAATGATCGATAGCGAAATTGTACTGTTAACTATACTTTTATGAGGTGCTAAACGTGTTTCCCATAGATGATCATCATCTCTAGAGATATTGCCTTCTTATAAACGGAAAGGACTGTTAAGAGGTCGGCCTTAAAGCCAGCACATACTCACTAAACACACGGATTTTGAGGTGGACGTAACATCACTAACATTTTCTCTAAAATTTAAGTAGATTAAAAATTTCATACGAAATAGTTGAATATCGCCTCCAACATATGCGCCATTTTTTGTATCTTAACATATACACTGACTCCCAATACATATCCTAATCATCAATTTCTTTCTCCTTCACACCTTGACAAAGAGAAATAGAAAATTGAATTCAACAAATGGATCCTTACACACATAAAAAAAGGGTTGAATTTTTATAACAACCAACTGGGATTGTTTACACCCACTGCAAAATTAAAATTTCACCTTCTCTGGAAGTTGGGTTACGATAATCATTAAAATATTTAAAACTAAATTTCAAATATAGTGATAAATCTAAAGTCACTAAGTAATTTATTATGTTTATTGGTGTATGCTACTTATGTCTGTCGATATAAATAGTATGTAACATCAATCGGAAGTGAAAAACCTGGTAACAGCAGGTTAAGAAGATAGAGTTGAAGAGAATAGAAAAGGGGAATAGAAAGGAACTGTGAACTGGGAGAATCAAACAGAATGTGAAAGACAATTAACAAGAGATTTGCAAATGTAGTATTCAGTGTATGGTTCTCGTTCACAACATATCTATTCAACAATTCACTAATACATATATAATGTACTTATTGTAGTAAATCAATCAATTTGATTAGTTAAAACATGAAAGTATGGAGAAAATGGTAATTGCTTTTTCACCGAATATTATTTACAATGGAAAGTGAAGATATTTTAAAGGAAATAAACACAAACTTACAGAATCACCGTTTGTTAGTCCAATTATTATATATGATGAACTGATCCATATGATTTTCATGATTTTATCGTTTATATTAACGATATCTAACCATTCCATAAAAGGTGAATCTGTTTTCGCAATGAAAAGAAACGAAAAAATTATGGGAGAAAATTATATACAACTTATTCAATGAAAGTGTGGTCGTTATGTATTTGCCACGAGATATGATGGGCCAGGGTTCGTTCCTAGGTCGAGCCATGGGAGCGCACTGGTGAAGAGTTTCATATTAGAAAGAATTTATTTATTTATTTATTTGTTATATCCCCCGGTGAATTACGAATGGTAACTTTTAGGTCTATTTATGGATCAATGTAATATGCCTATTTCCTATTGTACAATTATTACGTAACTGAACTATTCATATTCGTATTTCTCTTATCATTAGCTTTATTTTGACCTTGATTTATTATCATACGATTCTTGAGTTATAATCAGTTTATTGATTACTTTGGTTTGTATAAAAACCCAGTGTGTTTGTAAATAATGATTCATACCACTGAGGCTGTTATTGGTGTTTTGGACTTAACTGGCTGGGCTAAGCAGATCGCAGGGCCGATACGTACTCTAGACTGCTCGTACGGCTTCGTGTCACTGTTCCAATCGATAATTCGCTGCTCCCTGATTGGCGGTCTTATCGCGTCATACATCAACTAGTCATTCACTCGACCACAAGATATGACATTATTTAAACACATAAGAATTGATACAAGGAGGCACCGAATACATATGCGCCATACAAATTATTCGATATGTGTGAGGGCTGGAATACTGGCCGACGGCGCCCAAACCGAAGCAGGACTAGGGAGAAACGGATGTTTAGTGCTCCCTGGTTATCAATGGTATCCCAAGTAAGACCAAGCTTTAAGGAATACAACTGACGTAGGTATGATATTTTAAGAAATATTAAAAATAAAGAATGTTTATAGCGGTGTGAAATTTAAACATAATTTAAGATGTAAAGCTATGGTAGTTTACCACTTAAAATTGTTGATCCGTATGTAAAGTGTTCAGACAATGTTATTCTGGTGAACTTCCAGTAAACTTCCACTGATAGGGTCAATGAAGTGCGTTTTAGCACTTTTCAAAAGGATAAATGTAAAATGTTGGGAATGATGCCCTTTTATAGACGTAAATCCACAAATAACTTAATGTCGAAGACAAAAGCTTCTTTACAGAAGTAATTCTGGGAAGAACCTATCCTTAATATATTTAGACTGATCACAATAACTGATTAGTAACGGGGAAGATGAGAACATTGACTACTTGACTCTAAATAAAATCCTATTTTTAAGTTTCAAAATTCATAGTCAACTGATACCCAATCTAAGCTACGGAAAGAAAGTGAAAATCAATCATGATCCAAGTTTTTGTGAGGATCTTTAATTAGCTATTCACTACTCATCGGATATTAAACGTGAACATACCACCCTCCAAAATAACTTATTCCTCAGACCCTAACAGGCACTGAGACATTTTTTCTATGTGTTTGAATTCAAAACGGTGGAGATTTGTAGCTCAAATGTATTTTGATGGAGCTTTGTTCTTTGAGTGCCTGAATTTAAAGGAAGGTCAAACAACTATATGACTTTCCTATGAGGTATTTCATTTGAAATTGTGTGAGGGTCCTATTAATAATTTTCATTGGAAGTGATGTCAACTACTAGCGTCTATTCAACTTCTTTTATGGAAGAAATTCCAATCGCTCTCAACTTTTCAGAAAATAATCACTAACTCAAAGATCGTTTGATTCCTCCTAAAATATTAAGGTCATACATATTCCTATTGTTTAAATATTTCGAACAGTTGTTCACTTTCAAACTAGTTCGTCTCATTTGTTGCTGAAACGTTAAGACAAGAAAACAAAGGTCGATGTTTTTTGGATGGAAAATGTGACTCCCAAACAAAATGAAGGTTTTTGCACAAGCGATTTACACTAAAATTGTTTTACGAGGTTTATAGATGTTATTAAAGTATAATTCCAAGGTTCTAAGCTTGAGAATAAGCCAATTATTCAAAATGTACTCATAATCATCAAAATTCATTGCGATTATCATTTGAAAATACAGATTATCAAGGCGCCATAAAGTAACACGATAAGATTGGGGGGTATTCGTACGGCATATCACATAACCGAAAAGCAATACTTACCTTCAAGTAACTTGACCAGTAAAAGATAGCCAGATATATTCCAGATTATCACGTAGGATCGATCCGGACTTGTACAACACGTCAAGTAGCCGCCTAAAAACGAGACCGCAGAGCCATTAGGTTTTGCCGGAAATTCTCCAAACTTTAGTACAGCATTTGCATCTTCAAAAATTCGATGAATCTTAGGATATACTTTTCGAACGATTGGGTCAGTTAAATAGAAATATGTATAGATAAGCCTGTGAAAAGTATCAAATAATCCTAAGATGATTCCAACTATTTGAACATATAGTATATCGAAATAAGAAAATGCAGAAAAACATCACATATAGTTTGCATAACGAAGAAAAGGCTACATATTACTTCATAATTAGTTGTTTAAATGAGGCTAAATTAAAGTCTCTCCAAATATATCATTTTGGAAATGATGTCCTGGTACTGCCGAGAGTGGGGAGAGTCAGCTCTCCCTCTCGAAATGCTCTCACATGGACACGCGTATATAGCCTCTAACAGGGAAGTCCTACTCACTGCCTTCTCGTGGCATTACTTCTGTTTACGAAATTGACAGGACGAAAAGCGAATGTTCGGCGCTTTAGCCTGGTTGGTGGATACGGATAGTTCATCTAGGAGAGTTGGAAAACCCTGATCCCAAACCAATGGTGCACATAGGCTCCAGGATCCTAAAGAAACAAATGGAGTATGAACCAATCGTTGGTCACCGGCTACCATGGGATTGCATCTCCTTACGATGCTCCACTTCCTTGTGGACCAGGCCCCTAGGTCAAAGGCTCGAGGTGTGGCCCCCTAAGAAAACCACCTGTTTTGGTTCGGACACCCGGTCAGTATCACAGTCCTCATACAAATCAAATGAGATTTGTGTGGCGCATATATATCTGGTGCCCCTTTGTACCAATATTTATGTGTTTAAATAAATAAAAAAAATAAAGTAAAATGGTAATAATTACAAATCCTAATGAAAAGTTAGGACGTTTGGATATGTTAAACATAATGATGAGCACAGATGTAGGTGGTTGATCTTACCGAAAAAACTGACTTAGTTAAAAGTGAAATTGTTCATCAATAGATATGGGTCTAATTATTCACAGGATTACATGTTTACTGTGGAACAGTATCAACAATTTTCAATGGTAATGGTTGCGGTGTTAAAAACTACGTAATATTCTTCAAAACCCCTAAAATGTATATTTTAATGTTAACAGTAAACAAAAACAGAAAGGGAGTAAACGAAAATCACAAATAGCCCGTCGTATGCTCTTGTGGCGTTCTCGTGACTTTCCGGTTGCCTGATCTGTCAAGGGCGATTGGAAAGTGCACGACGCTATCGCTGTGCTAAGTTCAGAAAGAATAGTATGCTCTATGCATGCAAATCCGTCCCGCTATTGTTTTTATTATTGTCTCTATAGTTCTTACACTTACTCAGATCTCTTTTCTTTGGTATCCTGAGATATCCTTCTTTCCAATCTGTCGGTAGAAGTTTTTTTCTCCAAATCTTCCTAAATAGAACGTCGAGCATGTTTGCAATTACTTTTATGCCTGACTTTAGTGCTTCGGTTGGTATATTGTCTGATCCTGCTGCTTTCCAACTCTTGATTTGTCTGATGGCCATACTTATTACTTCGATCGTGGGAGTAACATCTTGAAGTGGCTTAGCTTCGTTAATCAATCAACTTGATAACCGTTATATAAATCCCAAGGGTGTTTCAAATCAGAAGGCAATAAGAAGCAGAGATTACAGTTTTTAATAACGGACAGGACAGATAACAAACTTATAAGCGCATCGAGCGAATTTGGAGCAGAAACGCGAATGTGTGTGTGTGTGCGAGCGAATACAGAGGTAAATTTATAGTCCAATAGAATCAAGGCGCAGCTAGACAAGGCAAAGGCTAACAATAGAATTCGAGTATATACATACATGGGGGAGAGAATAACTCATCGAGCAATATTTAAGCGATTAACATTTCAGCTAGAGAGAGATACGTGCGTAGGTTGTCATCTGATCAAGCGTACATGTTTAGACAGATATGCCAGTGATCATAATGGTACAAAGAAATATGAGACTTCTTACTGTTCAAATAACATTGTCTGTTAAGTGAGTTAATAGAAGCGCTTAACCAAAATTAACCATAATCGAAATTGATTGTAAGAGAGCTGCTATAATCTATAGGAAGGTCTTTAGATGCTGCTTCGATTATTGTTTTGCCTACTTTGTCCTTGACTGGTCTCTCGGGTTTACTATATTTCTCTGACAGTTTCTTCGCTGTATCATAAAGTTGTTTCATATTTCCTTTTCTTTCAGCATCTTCCTCTGTCGTTGCTAGGTCTTCCACGTATTTCTACTAGTCAGCCCTAATGTTCTTGTTCACTTTCTTGTTTGCTTCTATGTATTCCGTTTAAGCCTTGACTTCCTCTGTTCTTGTTCTTCCTTTCTTAAATCGTGCCCAATTTCCTTTGGATTGTATAAAATATACCTTGCTGATAAATGTCAACCTGTACTGAAACGTACGTTAATGGCTTCCTGTCGACTTCTTCCATACACCTAGCATGAAAATAAGTTTCTAAAATACGAATCAAATTTAAGCAAAGGAAAACTATGAAAGGGGTGGCTGTGAGTAGCACCACCTTTATTTCTCAAAACTAATAAAACTATGGCATTCTATGGTAACTGCAAGTGAAACTGAAGTGTTTCTCTTGCACACAACCAATAAGTTACTCCATTCAGATAATCAAAAAATGAAAACTCATTGGTAACCCACCCCAAATTTGTTAAGTAGAACAGACGACCACATGAACCAAAAAATAGAACACGTGCAAAGTCTTTTTCTTTGAAGTTGATAGAGATCTAGAAAAACAAATGTCGACAGAAACAAACCATGAACCTACTTGATGTATTTTGGCAGTACAATAAGTTAGTGATCAGCAACGTAGAACCTGGCGTGCATATATGAATCAGTTCAAATTCTCAAATCGATTGGATTTGGTTGTGTAAGACCCACAACCCTAAATTATGTAGCACTATAGTTTTTCCTAGTTTTACCTTGTCTGTACAGACAAAAAACTTAGTTGCCACGCCTTATCAGTAAAAGTGAGGAAATGACCCAATAGCTTCCATTACTATTGTACTGGTTCAGTTTTATGGAATAAGCTTTTTATGCCTGCTCTGTAAAATTTCTGATGGAAAAGTTCTACATATCCTTAAAGATTAGAATAGTTTGTAAAATGAGAGTATTCTTCTAGAAAAGAAGTAGGATAAAAGAAATATGTTAAGTCCATTAATCATAGTACTGAGTTCAACTCTACGTAGGGTTATGGGAATGTGTATTCTATCAAATTAGTTGGACTATACACCCAGCTAAGGCCACAGCTCATACATCGTTGCAGGGATTAGATGAACAAATTATATGTATATATATCCATGATCTCCGTACATTAAGATTCGATTTCGGTAAACCTTCCTACACATTGAAGCATTTTTATTCGAACAGTGTCTGGTCGATGATTAAGAAGGCATATTTTAAACTGGACCGAATTTGAGGAACATAGTAATCGCCGAATTCAATCTAAGATTGCTTAATATTAAATACACAGATAACAATTTACATGTTTAATACTGTTATAAGTTACAATGAGCACATACCCGTATAAGGATACTAATACTAACTTTGTTGCCCAGATTACACTATATGGAATGAGTCTGAACCTCTGAAGCACAATGCTGTTCGTAAATATATCACAATTCAGCAATAATATGGAAAATATGTTATAAAGCCTATTAAAAACTAGAAGAAAAAGATAGACACATTTAAACCCCTATTGTTCTATATAAATTGTTTCTTAAACAAGAATACGTGAATCAGTAGTGCATTGCCGTACAAAACAGCATTACCTGCTGGGAACACGGAGACATTATCTTCTTTTCATGTGAATTCATCATCGACTCTTTAGTGTTATTCATAGTAAGTGCATGGCATGGTAATATTATACATTCAGATTCATCACAATTATTACGATAGTTTTTAAGCTCACGAATACATATGGCACCATCATTCCCACCAGTTGCCTGAAGAAAAAAATAAGAGGACCGGACTAATTCAGGAGAATTAATTGTAATGTTCAATGTAGTGAAGAAACCAAAAACTTTTCTAAAGATTTAATCATAAAGTGACTAATAATAAATCATAGCACTACAACATATCAGAACATATGAATATGCATAAAAAAGCTTCACCCTTAAATTCACAAAAGCTAAACCTATTAAATTATAAAAATTACGACATCGTCTGGCTAATGAAATATATGCATCTTTAAAAACTAAAAAGTAATTGGAATTTTAAGACTGGGTAACGAAGTATGTGTTCATGGCACTAAACTACACTTTTTGTTTGAGAACAAACAAAGCTATCTAATTGACAAAAAAAATAGATGCAGTACGTTTCGACCTTGTAAATAAATGGTCAAACTCTAAAGAGAAATTCAGAAATCAATGAACAAGATTTTTTAAAACTCCATTGTGGCTACATTTTGAACTTGAAGAAGTTGTACATTCTAGTGTATGGTACAATTAAGAATAAAAAATATAAGCAAACTTTTACGCACGCATTAATAT
Organism: Schistosoma mansoni; assembly: GCF_000237925.1. NCBI lineage: Eukaryota > Metazoa > Platyhelminthes > Trematoda > Strigeidida > Schistosomatidae > Schistosoma > Schistosoma mansoni. The sequence continues at coordinate 13,226,362 of NC_031496.1, forward strand.
GAAGCCACAAAAAGCACATCACATCAATGTAACAATTTACCAATAAGACAGACTCAGAGTTCGCTGTATTTTCGCTCCAAACGCTACAACACCAAACATTTTGTCCACGATGAATATTTCGGAAGACAGTAGGGTGCGATATTTTGTTCCATTGATAATAAACAACACGACAATCCTAAAAAGAGTACACTGATTCTTTTTAAATTCAGAATACTACATAAAATGGTTGGGAATAAATAAAAAAAACCGATCATATAAACAACTGTATCACGATCGACTATATCGTTCCAAACGGAAATCACATATATTTCACCTAGTAACTTATGAAAATAACTGTACAAAGACTTTATTACAAAGTTTATACTACGTAGATGCAGATTTAAACCTCAAACGTATGAGCGAAAACTGAACAAGTTAAAAGCCGTTACAAAACAGTCTAAAAACTAGCCATTATCCACCTTTGCTTATAATACTTTTGCATTAGAGCAATACGCACAGTATGCACATATGCCAATAAGAGACTAATCAATAGCAGTCCTAAACATCAATGTGAAAATTCAAGTACACAATACCAAGTGAATAAGAAATATTCTTTGGGATTATATTAACCATTTAGTAAACAACCACTGAGATATTTTGAGAACATGCTAAGTATATAAAAGGCCAGTCCCAAAAATATTGATTGTAAACGTAAGTAACTGATTTATACAAATTCTGACTACTTCAAAGTATGCAAGGAAGTAAACGTACAACAGAAATATGAATGGAATTAGAAACGCAACGAAAATGGAATTCTAGCACTTCGATAGCTAAAATCATAAGCGCAGAATGTAAACTAAGAGTTAACTATAATACACAGAAAGGAAAATATGAATACCGAATCTTATTCGACATTTATATTCGTGTTTAGTATACATGATGCAAGCAAACTACAATTTAAAAAAGACTCGATTTAATAGGTTATCAAGAATGACCTCACATGTTTAGCAGCATTCAATGCTTTGATGGTAGCATCACAACAGTATACATGCAGTAAAGTCAACGAAATTACTCAAACTAAGTATCTAGTGTTATATCCAAACGAAGATTAAAGAAATCCTAACTTTCAGAACTAAGTTGTGGACTATTATATATATATATATATATATATATATATATATAATATTCCTTTTGTCATAAGCTTTTGATTCACTCATTAACTACCGGCGTATGGTTTACTACTCTTTATCCGTTGTCAGTTTTATTATTCAGTCTCCTCTATTCACAACCGACTTTTGGCTTGATTATGTATAATTGTTGTATTTTGTCTTATAGTGTTATTTGGTCTGGTCTTCTGTGTATACAAATGAACTTCTGAAATATAACAACAATGTTGAACTGGTGATCATTGGTCTTATGTCTCTTTTCATTTGAGACTAGTTAGCATTGGCTCAACCGTCAAGCATGGATTATCAGCCCTCTCGTTCTTGTTGCGTATTGGTTGCTTAAGGTTGTCTGTGTGCAGTGGTGTTAGGACGTAACAACTCTGTATGTAGACCCATGGAATGAATCATATCCTAAAATCACGAATATTAACGTTAAAAGATACCCAAAAAATATATGCATGAAACTGTAAAATCAGTAAGTTATATGTACGTTTTTAAGTGATATTTAGACTATTGTAGAGTATTTCATGATACCTATTAACTAGATAGAGGATTCAATACCTTTCTTTCATTCTATTCATAAGTTCGCAAAAACTAGAAGTCAGAAGCATCTTATGCATAATAATATAATGAGTCCAAATATTTCCAGTAATCGTCATTTGATTTGTGTATGGCTTATGATACTGACCGGGTGCCCAGACCGAAACAGGTGGTTTTCTTAGGGGACCGTACCCAGAACCCTTGACCTAAAGGTCTAATCCACAGGGCAGTGGAACGACTTAAGGGGATGCAGTCCCATGGTAGCCAGTGACCAGCAATAGGTATATATGCCATTTGTTCCTTCAGGATTCTGGAGCCCATGTGCACCAATGGTTTGGAATCACGGCTTTCCAAAATTAAAAATAGCATTCTATCATCAACAGTAAGCAAGTTATTTAGCTATTGAAGACGAGCTATTTCAATTTTTACGAAAACTCATGGAGCAAAGAAGTGCGATCATTGTAAAACACAAATAAGCCATATTTTAAAAGTTGTTTAGTAATCGAGTAGTGTATGACTCGAAATTAAATAGAACAAATCATTTAAAATATTATACAGGATTGCGAATACTTACTTCGCCAGTGGCTACTACTCCCCAATCACCGACACGAACACACCATATCCTAGACTCAAATATTACACTAACGTCGAAAATGCTGCCTGCCTTTAAATTGTACACTAATTCCCAAAAGCTGAAATCCTTCACACCTCCGTTCGAATCGGCTGGAGTCGACCAGATAGCGATGCTACGATCTTCAGCACATGAGACCAGACGGAATGACTTTTTAGACGATGACTGTTCACTGCCTAAACAACATAAATCAAGAGAAAATATCACACCCTTTTTATTAGTGACAGAATCGTGAGATTCAACGAAGCTTTGGGAACTTCACTGTACAATAATCGAGTATACACCATGCACCTTACCTTTTGAGCGCACAGACTTAAGCTCGGAGCCGTAGATTGTGTAACATTATCGTTTGGAATTTTAAAGATGTGAATATTTCCAAAAGTAGATCCACAAAATACTATAGTTTTATCAACTGGTGGAGACAGTAATGAAGAGGCTGGAGATGAAAACTGAAGTATATGACCTGTGTAACTAATATTAACATAAGAATAGTCCCAAGAAATTTATGACCACTCACCAAGCACTTGTTTTAAGGTTAACAGAAGTGACATCAACGTTGTCATTATTTTCATCAAAATTCCATGACAATTTGATAACTTTGAACAAACCATGACTGGTAAGAGTTTGTACGTAAAGTGATAATTCATTCGAATTAATTTTACAGTACACAGTATTGTCACAATGATAATCTTCAAATATAAGTGATAAATCGGAAGATAACAGATCGAATTCGAGGACAGTGACAAATCTATTTCCGAAAACGCACAAGAGGTGACTGTTACGTTTGGAATCTATGGTGAAATGTTGGTGTTGAGACTAGTTCAAATTAGAAAGTACCTGGCATTGTCTCTATGTTATGTATTATGACGAAACGCCTCAACAAATATTTACACAGAACTGATTTTTTGTGTACGTTGTATATGCTCAATAAGTTCGCGGAGCCTACAACCAACAAACTTTTTGAAATATGGGATAAAGCAGTAATTGGGCAATGCTGCCATTTGGTTTCCAAGCTTTTACATGTCATTTTTTCTTTAATAACTACGTCCTGTTTCCCAAAAAACCTGAAACGAGGTTGAAAAACATGTATCATAACAAAGCAGCAACAGTACTATAGCTGTAGAACAAACTGAATACATCAAAGGATTTTTCCCGTGACAACCAATTTACACCAACTAAAGAACCACCAAAAGTGTCCACGATTTGTATGTATTTTTATTCTAGTAAGTAATGAAAGGAAGCGAAATATATAGGCAAATGGAATGACAGGTAAATGATTTCTAAGTTTAGAACCTAACACTATAGGATACAAAAAATTCAGTCCCAGTTACTAACTTATTACTCTGAAGGATTTCTGAATGTGCTTGGATGAAAAAGCACTACTTTAGAAAAGTGAGTGAAAAATTCGTGAAAAATTACATCTACTTGTGATACCCCAACCAATATACAGCTGCAACTACTTATGATAAGTATGTGAATATGTGCAGACATATACAAATATACGCGATTTAGGTGCCATAAGAGCTACACCAGCATCAATAACTAGGTTCGTATTAAATGTTGTACCCAGTAGTCAGTGAAATTTTTACCTGATTGGTTTATATTTCACAAGGTCACTTGAGATTAGTTCAAAGAAGAGAAAGGAACTGGAGAAAACATTTGTGGATAGACGTTTCATGAATAATGTGCCCATGTACGAAAAAAATGACTAACCTAAGTATCAGTCAGTGAGCCATGTATATCTACAAACAGTGTACCCTTTTTCTCCTAGAATACCTTGCCGGCCAAAATCACAGAGACCGCAAGGCCACCCAGATCATTTAAACCAAGAATAGTACATTCCGCGTCATTTTTGAAATAATTCATTTTTCTCGTGGACGGGGATGAAAAGCTAGGTTCAGGGTCTTCGAGTATGTGTTAGATGCCTCCGAAGTGCTATCAAGAGGCTTGTTTTGGCAAAGAGAACGAACTTCATAGTCTGACACAAAGTTTCACTAGTTATATCCCTAGTATTCACAATTTATAATGATCACTTCAGGAGTTCTGTGTTTCTTCGTTTGATCTTCAAGTCTCCCTTTGTTACATTTAACACACTGGTGTAAACAAAGCAGTGAAAGGATGTGGATGTAAATAAATCCCGAAAATCAATAGCTCTGTAAGTGTTCGACATTGAATGCTGGCCACATTGGTTTTGATGGACTCACCTAGCTAAAGGCGCTCGGTCATGCATCCAAAACAGATCACGAGTGGAAACAACGTGCTCAACATCCCCTGCAATCGCTAGCCAGATCAGTCGGTTCTTGATATTGTAGCTGTAAATAATTCCCCAAAATCAATAGCTTTCTAAGTGTTCGACATTGGATGCTGACCACGTTGTTTAAGTGGACTTGTTTAACTGAAGTCATGCATCCGTACCAGATCACGTTTCGACTCAGCGTGGGACACTGCTCCTTACGTTTCACTAGCCAGCTTAGAGTAAACACTTCGCGATATATTGATAACGTATCAAATATATCTTTCCTACCTCTTCGCATCTGAATTCTGGTTTCATTGGGTTGGTGAAAGCTTCGTATATAGAAGGTGCTACTGGTAGCAGGTTGTAAAACCAGAATACTAGTCGTATCTTCAATATATCTGATGTTGGGTCTTAAGTAACTGTTTAATCTTTTTTTTATTCAATATTGTCTTTATAGCACTCAATATGTTGGATTGTCATACTATTATTGAAAGTTATTGAAACGATTGTTTTGTTTCATGTGGTTGATTTTGAAGCACGTCTCCTGTTTCTTTTAGGGACGTTCGCCATTATTGGTTGTTTGCTTTGGAGCTAATCCAATTAACTCATTCTTCTTCGGATAGGATATTGTTCTCTAACTGATAGGAATATTTTTCTTATTGTGATAATCGGGTTGGAGAAATTACTCTTCATTAACTATTTCATCTACATCATGTTACTTTGTTATGAGGAAATTATTGAGCATTATCGTTTTTTGAATGATCTAACTGGGAAAAGCGTAACTGTAATTCTATCAGCGGTAGTCTCATTTCTAGATCTAACATGAGGTAATATACAAATAAAAATAGAATTCTTAGGTAAAGTCAACAAGCATTTTGAAAGTGAATTTCTTGTACATCCAAATCAGAATACTAGTCGTATCTTCAATATATTGATAGTCTATCAAATATACATCTTCCAACCTCCTCACTTCTGACTTTTGATTTCACGGGGTGGGCTCGATTCAATTATAGAGGGTGTTGTAGGTTAAAGTGCTATCAAACTCCGAATACCTGTGGCATCTTCAAGGACACTGTTAATCAATTTTAATTGTGAGCATTGCTAGACTCTTAACTAGGTTATTACATATGGGCACTATAAAACCCATAACCATCATCTATCATGGGAACGAACATTGATACTTACTAGTCATCAACTCGATCCAAACTGCTAGGGCCTTGAGTTAAATTTTTGTCATATGATATATTCTTATCCTGTAGATGTGTGGAGAAAGGCATGACAAACCTATTTTGTAAGTCGTTTTTGATATTATTTGCATTTATTTTGCTAATTTTCATGGTTTGTACATTTATCACAAATGATTATCAAAGTTTTCAAGTGTTTGACTTTGAGCTCTCTCCCGTTCGTTTTTATTCGCTCATAACATGACACACTGTTAACCGCTCGTAAATACATTGTTACACACACGTCTCTCGTTCTCAATTGCCTGTGATTAAGATAACTGAACTATAAAATGTCTATTGTCTGCATTTATAGACTACAGCCATATTTACTATATATACTACATCTGGGTATATCTCTGGAATTACAACAACCATATAAGAATTATTAATTACCTATAATTGTGGGTTATGGTACCCAGTGTAACTCGAACACGCCAAAGCCTACCGATTTAAGTAACGTCACGTAACTCTATTTGGATGTAACAACTTTATTGTCATTTTCGAGTCGATATGATTTTTGTCCCACAACAATGTCTTCCAGGAATGCTTCTCAATAACAGAAGCTTCATGTGTTATGAAAACGGGCGTACGGATGGTGATATGTTTCCTCCTTGGGTAGTATATTTTTGCCCTAGAATAATACTTTATAAGACCATGCTACTGAGTTTCAAGATTTACTGTTACTAAGAAATCGTAATCACAACGTTCTCCAACCCCAATCTTGCAGTATAAAAAGCCATCAGGCTAACCTATTTTGAGTTTGTGGTAACAAAGAACAACGTTCACTAATTAGGGACCTTCCCACGTAAATTGCAGTGGGTAGGAAGCTCGCTAAAATTTGATGATAGAACTGTGGTTACCTGTATTAAAAGACCAGAGTGAGGTTCTTATGGGCTGGATGAAGGGAATTTTCGAAATTATTGAAGTTAATGATGAGCCGATGCAATGTTCGAGAGTCATCACCCAACCAACCCTACCAAATCCGAATTTGACACTGAAAACTGTGGGCCTCAAGAGATGCCGCTATAAGATCGGCAAACACGTAGGAACCAATCAGTCTGGTAGTCCATGGAGTGCTTGAGCTATTGAACAGTAGTCAAGATGAAGCTCAAGAACACGATATGCAAAAGTGGCGTTGTCTATTACGTTGTAAAGGCTTTCATAACGCTGAGATAACTAACGTGTCTGCACAACTCCGTTTGATACACTTTAAGACTACTGGGTCTGTTCGTATGGTGATTGTGAACATCAGAAACCAATAAAACTTAGGACATTTACGTCTAGTGCAGCACGAAGAATGACTCTCCTAATCACACCATATGTTGTGATAGCTGATCTAGTACGGCGATAATACGATAGAAAAGCCAGATATAATACACCCTAGTGTCGGTTTAACTCGACCAACAACCTATGACACAAGACACATGGACAACGGTTCTGTTAATCATACACTCTTTACAGGAAGAAAACTTACGTCGACCAGTTCCCATGGAATTATAAACTGCTTTTAACAACAATCCATTTTAAAACTCCGAGACATACAATACCTCATAAGAGCATCAGATTACGAGACTAACCCCCAGATGCCTCTATCGTAAAGTTAGCATACTATGGAGTAAATTAGGGAGGACTACAAACATTTGCTTTAACTTGGATCTGAAGACCACAATTCCAACTGAAACATAGCTCTCTCCCGACATCATTAGGGATGAATGGAACGTGCAAAGCATAACATTTTTCCGGTATCATTGAGTGAACTAAATAGGAGGAGTGTTGATACACATTAACACGCACATAATAGCCGTAATACTATACGATACCTAACTAACCGAGGCGACAGCATCATTCCGACTTTGCTTCGATGCCAGAGAATTAAAAACCACATCTCTTAATCTCATTTTTCTGCACTTAATCACTATAGGGTGGTTTCATGAGCGACAGATATCAGAAGTTAGAGACTGCCTGAGCATCTGAATGACACCGCGAAATGAGATAATGACAAAAAGTTCGCAACATTAGACTATTTAATAACAAATCATCAGATTTTAGTCGAGGATGCCCATTTTCAAGCACCGGTAGAGAGTAGTGACAATGGTAGAATCACATATAGTGTCATTAGCAAAGTAATTTAGGACGACGGGACTCTAAATGAACGAGAATGTCCCCTATCCTCGTAACAGAAGGGCAGATCAGACCATTTTGATTAAGCACCTTCAGCACGACCTATGGTAAAATAAATGTGGGAGGCTAATTATACACGGCTACTGGTAGATAATAGGGGATATTATTTAGGACCTCATCCTAGACAACATAGCTCAAGCAATGTACAAACCATGGAATAAAAGATCTTGACCTAAATAAGGAACAGAATCCCTATTACACGTTAAAAGGGAGTCTAGTACCAATTGAAAGCTCCCCTACATGATTCTGACTTTGAGGACCAGATATAATGTGACATTGTGGAGTAACAGGTAACATAAGCAGACCTGAATACCAGATAAACTACGAGATAACCTAAAGTATCTCATTAGGTTCACGACTAAATGAAAACTCACAAGCAAGAGGTCTCTGATCACAAGGGCTCTAGAGGTGATGATATTAACAACATTGAGATGGCAGAAATTCTTATTGTCCAGTTCATCGATCAATCAAATCAGGAACCTACTAGCTTTAAACGCTCCACAACTGTAGTGCCAACTGAAGGCCAAGAATATGTCCACATAACTCCCAAGTTATTAATGATAAAAACAAGATCCCTGAACCTATCCAAACCACCAGATGTGACTATAATCGCAGTGCGCGTAAGTTTTCAGTACACGTGCATATGACCTATTCGAACAGTCGCTAAAGTCGAAGCGAGTCCAAAAAACAGAAACAGGTCACTTTCCCTAATTCTCAAAGAGAGAGATAAAAAAGACCTAGTGTGCCACAGACCAGTCACATTACCGTAGACGATACGTTTAGCGAAGGTAGAGATGAATTTTTATGACCAGTTATATCTTGGCTCCCAAACTACCTACGGAGTAGGATTTCGCTCACGAATGTCAAAGGAATGCGCGATCCATTGGGTTTGGATATTAGGAGTTTCGTGACGGGGTATCCAAGGTCCACTCTTGTCTTTGCTCGTTCTTTAATAGCGACCCTGTGTGCAAACTTAGCCCAGCGGACGGTGTCAGGATGTGGAGGCCCATGAAAGACGAAAAGCATTCGTTTGAGCACCAAAGAGATCTCACAATAATTGAGGAATGACAGTAGACAGTGGGTTGATACTTGACCCTTCAAAATGTTTTGTCATGTGCATTCTTCTGTAGGGAACAAAATGGACTTGCGGCCCGTTAGGAAATTGTCTCCCGATTGTCGTCACAGAGTACCATCTAGAACGATTTACCCGAGAGAGCTTGGACACTAATTTCAAAAACGCATTAGTGATTCAGGGTAAGCAAATATAACCCCTCACTTTATGAAATGAGGGCTTAGCTTAGTCATCTTAGAACTGTTACTATCACCATTTAAAACTCACGCTAGATCGCGCCTCGAAATCCAAGAATGAGAGACTAATTTTTTCGACCGTACAGAGACAGACAACCAAATTAGAGATGGGTCTGAAGAAAAAATCCTGCGAATATAAATTCCGATGAACAGGATTTTTCCTACCGAGCCACAGAAAAATAAGTTGTCCGATAATGGCATGCAATATGCATGCGAGCATGAACATCCTACCAAAACATCACCAACCCAAGAAAAGTTGCACATCATAGAACGATATATCGGGAGTGCTCATTAAGATTTATCGTCAATTTAACTACGTGTAGCGGGTGCATACTCGTTCATGGATTACCATTGCTCCCTGGACCAGCTACTCCATGTCTCGTACCTTACCTAACTGTTATCGTCACCATGACCTAATAATTTTACCCCACCTCGCTTATTACCATCTCGGTTCCCCCTTTTACTCCCATGCATAGGTCTTATTACACTGTTCATATTACTAATTATTCAACTCATTTATATATTTACCTCTGAAATAATCTCCTTTCCTGAGCGCTGGAATCATTACTTCATTATTTTTCCCATTGTGACAAATCAACCTCCCAACTTATAATATGATGGCTGTTATCTCCAGAAATCCCACTACCTCTAAGCACACGCACTCAATTAGATTACAAGACCTACAAATCTACAAATAACTCCCAAACTGACTAGGGTTAGTACAGTCGAGTGTCTAGACAACATTTAACTGGACATTACAAGAGACTTGGGACCCTGTGTGAACAAGAAGGAGCAAACGCGAAGAATGAAGTCGGACTTTATCGAATCTCTACCGGAAAATTGGATATATTGAAATATTTAGTCTTGGTTTCAGAAACCTATTACATCGACGATTATCATCATTCACCTCGTGTATTACACTATATTTAAACTTAATTCTGTGTATTTCGACAATTTAAGGTTATCCGAAATATAGGAAGAGCCTTTCAAGTGATCATCCAGGAATATATTAAGGTGTTTCGTTAGTATTGTTTATTTGAACTATTTAGATGAAAGAGGAATTATTGAATTGTGCGTCACTGTTATTCGTGTTTCCCAGATAATCGAAGTCGCAAACAAAATGATAACAGATAAAAGAGCTGTTGAGGACTCAGGTGTTCCTAAAAATAAAAAGGCGAAGATTGCTAGGGTAATTTATAGTGTGTTAGATATATATGTATATAGGTAAAAAATAAAATGCCAGCTGCTGTGCAAATAACAGCTGAGCAGCTCCTTCGAGAAGCTAAAGAGAGAGAACTGGAAGTCACTCCGAAGGCCCCACAACAGAAAATTACAAGCCTTTCAGAGTTGAGAGATTTTCAGTTGCGTAAAAGAAAAGATTATGAAGATAACATCAGGAAGAACAGATTGGCTATGCAAAACTGGATTAAGTATGCAAAGTTTGAGGAAACTCAAGGTGAACTTCAAAGGTTAGTCAATTTCCACATTGTCTTTACGAGACGCGCGACCTCTTTCAAGAAAGTATGGTTTATCCTATCGAAACTAGTTCGGTGAGACTATAGTTTATTGACGCCCTTTGAGCGACGCTGAATTGTCCTGTGTGAATGATAAGGATTGTGATTTACAGTTGATGGTTAGGGATAGGAATTAGATGCCGGTTTTTCATCAGGAAAGGACATCATTCAAAATGTCAAGGTGCTCTTTAACCAAATGAATTGATGAATTTCGCACCGAAATTCAAGACCTGTTGTTATATATCTGATTGGTCCGTCCATAAATTATAGTTTCGCTACTAGTTCTACAAAACTATTTTCTCCGTTTTATCATACTGAGAGTAAGAGTAGTGAGTAAGCTATGCTGTTCCTTTTTAAATTCTACATGAAATCTGTATATAAATTCATCGATTTGATGCAGTGGACGTCTCGGTATCGTGAGTGAATAAAATTACGAATTTATGACCCTACATCGACCAAGAGTTTAATGTCTACCTAAGTACTTCATATGAAAAATTTTGACAAATCAAGAGAAAAAGTGAGAATTTTCATTCCTGTTCAACCGAAACGTAACACTAATACATTAAATCGATATATCGGTCTGATATACTTAGATCTCTGTGTTCTTGGGATTGAATTTCTAAGATGTGGATGTATGATCAGGGTCTCTAAATGGTCTTGATCGAGATTAACAGCATTTGCTAATACGCATATGCATATCATCATTTAAAAATGTTTTGTCTCCCAATCGCCTGTCTGGATCCGTTTCGCAATTATCGTCTTTTTATATATTAAGATACTATCTGTATATAACAGTGTAAAAAAATTTTATATACTAGGATATGAACCATATATGTTTAACGAGGAATAATTATTGTGCAGACAAGCTGTTCATATTTCAGTTTATGTATCGGTTGGTGGTTGATCAACCACAATAGTAACCGCTTAAAAGTGCGACTAGCACATAATAAAATACTTCACAAATTCAAAAAGTCATCTAAACGTGTCTGCAAATGGTGACTAGAATTAACACAAATTATGCAATTATCGGCAAATAAATTATCAAGTTTGGGTGTGATTGTCTCCAAATTGAGATTACAGAATATGAATTAGCAACGAAATAACCGCAAATCAACTAGATTACAGGTGGGATAACTGATCTTAGGATGACGAGGTTGTTTTTTGTTAGAAAGTTCTTCCCGAGTTCAAATGTTTCATTCTGTATTTTCATGTATAATTACTAAATTTCAGGGCCCGTTCAGTTTTTGAACGTGCTTTGGATGTCGATTACCGGAATGTTGGTCTTTGGCTTAAGTATGCCGAGATGGAAATGCGCCATAAACAGGTGAACCATGCTCGAAACTTGTGGGACCGGGCGGTTACTTTAATGCCTCGAGCTAATCAGTTCTGGTATAAATACACTTATATGGAAGAAACACTGGGTAATGTTGCTGGTGCCCGACAAATATTCGAGAGATGGATGGAATGGCAACCCGAAGAACAGGCTTGGCATGCCTATATTAATTTCGAACTTCGGTATAAAGAGATGGATCGAGCACGTCTAGTTTATGAAAGATATATCCTTTTTAATCCAGTGTTTGCGTGGTATTTTTGTAGGTATCATAAGCCTGTTTTTTTTATTAACTCTCGTGGATTGCGAAAAGTGTGCATTACTTTAACTATTAAAAGAAATTCCTTAACTGCCGTGCACTTGTTCTAGTTCACCCTGAACCAAAAAACTGGATTAAGTATTCGAAATTCGAAGAAAGAAATGGTTTTATCAATTCAGCTCGTTTGGTTTTCGAGAGGGCAGTAGAGTTTTTTGGTACAGATAATCCCCAGGCTCGTTTGTTGATTGATTTTGCCCGGTTCGAAGAACGTCAAAAAGAGGTAATCTTTTCATGTAACTTCCCTCTTTTAATTCTAGGTGTACATGTAAATATCGTAACATATAAAGTACCAGATTATCTTTAAATCAAGTACTAAAGTAGCACAATGTCATCTTAAGTGTTTTATTCGAGCGTAGCCTTTCAAGTGTGTACACTTTTAGCAACTGGCCCTGGTATGGCCGAGAGTGAAGAGAGTCAGCTCTTCTTCTCGAAATGCTCTCACATGGCCACACGTATACAACAACTATCAGGCAAGTCCTACTCACTGACTTCTTGCGAAGAGGGTGGTTTTGCGAAATTGAGAGGACGAAAATCGAATTTCCGATGCTTTAACCGGGTTGGTGGAGAACCTATCTTATTTATTTTTATTTATTTAAACACATAAATATTGGTACAAAAAGCACCAGATAAATATGCGCCTCACAAATCTCATTTGATTTGTGTGAGGGCCGAGATACTGCCCAGGTGCCTAGACTGAAGCAGGTGGTTTTCTTAGGGGGCCACACCCGGAGCATTTGACCTAAAAGTCTGATCCACAAGGCAGTGGAGCATCGTGAGGAGATGCAGTCCCATGGTAGCCGGTGACCAACAATAGGTTCATACGCCATTCGTTCCATCAGGATACGGGAGCCCATTTGCACCATTGGTTTGGAATCAGGGTTTTCCAACTCCCCTAGGTGGATCCTCCACATCCACCAACCCGGTTAAAGCGCCGGGCATTCGCTTTTCGTCCTCTCACTTTTGTGAACAACACCGGTGCCACGAGAAGGCAGTGAGTAGGACTTCCCTGTCAGAGGCTATATATTTGCGTGGCCATGTGAGAGTATTTCGAGAGGGAGAGCGGATTCTCCCCACTCTCGGCAGTACCAGGGCATTTGAGGAGAACCTACCTAGGGGAATTTGAAAATCCTGACTCCAAACCAATGGTGCACTTGGGCTCCAGGGTCGTGGAGGAATAAATGGTGTATTAATCTATTGTTGGTCTCCGTGTACCATGGGACTGCATCTCCTAATGTTGCTCCACTGTCTTATGAATTAGACCTCTGGATGAAAGGCTCGGGGAGTGGCCCTTAGGGTAACCATATGCTTCAGTTTGGGCGGTCAGACAGTATCCCAGCCCTCATATAGATCGAATGTCAAAGTGCGGCGCATATGTATTTGGTGCCTTCTTGTGCCAATGTTTACATGTTTACATAATAAATCTAGTAACTGGTGCTTCCAATGATCTCTCAAAGATTATGCAAGTTAACAAGTGTCAGATGTATTGTAATGAAGTTGTTTTTCATAGTGCGTCGAGTTCAGGTTTCGGATTCCACCACATTCGGTCTTTCTCACTTCCTAACTGATGATACTTGCCTGAATTTCATAAATTTCATACGTTATAAAAATTTTTGTCTGGGAACTATATACTAATACTCTATATTTTGTATCAGTTCTTCGAGATTAAGTTAGCTCAATATTTTCCAAGTGATTACTCACCTTTCTTTCTAAAGATCAATTGTAGTCAGAAATACTGGTGCAGGTTTTTAGAGTGAAGCAAATGAATGAAAATTTGTTAACCGCAACACTTCAAATTATATGTTAGTGTCTATTCATCTCTTTTACCATATTTTCAACAGACGTGGTCTTTAGACTTTGTTTTATAAGTGGACGACGTGTAGACATACATATTTTTGGAATGGCTTTTCTGCTGCGTATTTTTAAATAACCATGTGTCAAAACTAAAATGTACAATATGTGCTTCTCGATTCAAGTCAAGGATTACTGTTCTCTACCTGGGGATAGTGATATTTAGCTGTTGTACAATAATAGTTTTAGTTCAACAAATATGTAGGCGGAATGTAACCATTAGGACAAAATTAGAAATATTGGTTCAGCGAAAAGTTCTCTTTCCGGCGAATCCATTTTCAAAGCTGTACAATCGCAAATATATACTTATTTTTCGAAAAGATAATAATTACAACAATAGTGATAGTAAAGTTCTGTTAAACATGGTAACTGTGAGGTATAAAAATGAAGACATTAAAATATTATTTTTACCAAGGAAACCAATAATGTTTTTTTTGATTGAGATCATGAATCGATGAATGTTAGACCACCATTGAAAATATGAAAGCACTGGATGGCCGTCTCATTCTAGTATGGGACTCTTCACCAGTGCTCATCCACGATCTCGCACGGGGGATTCGAACTCAGGATCTTCGGGTTAGCGCGTGAACGCCTAACTTCTAGACCACTGAGCCGGCATTCAACGATGTTAATGTCTAACTTCAACCAATCCACGAAATCGTGTGACCATTTTCTGAGGTAGGTACCTATCTTTACCTGACACGGATTAGATCCACTGGTCACGAGTGACTGACTCCGTGAGGTAATTCTCGGAGTGCGTGCGCACTACTGAGGAGTCCCATAGTGGGATGAAACGGCAGTCCATTGCTTCCAGGTTCTCAATGGTGGTTAACATCCATCGATTCATGATCCTAATCAAAAACTTAATCTCCACAACCCCACACGGATAATGTTTTTGTTGATGAGAACTTGGATATTCATCATGAAGATAGATAAGGAAATTGTAATTAGTAAAGGAAGGCTCAGCATGAGAAGATAAACTGTTAAAATTGAGATGAAATGTAATCACGAGGATCATAGAAACAGAAACAAACGTGTTGGGAGTAAAAGGTTTATGGAGATGGAAGAAAACTAGATGGCTGTGAAGGAAAAAAAGAATGAAGAAGAAAGAAAATTATGGGAGATTAAGACCATGGTAGGAGAAGAGGTCACACCAGTTTCTTTTGGACAAAATTCTTGTTTTTACGGATGTATGGTTAGTGCTTCGACCATGTTAAGATGTTCGATTATTGAGCTACTTATTGAGCCATTCCCACCTCCTTTCAGCCCAACCAGATACTGCGCTTGGATTCTACTTTCAAAGTAAGTGATATATTGAAGACTTTTGAAAAGAGGTATCTGCCA
The DNA here is from genome assembly GCF_000237925.1 of Schistosoma mansoni. NCBI lineage: Eukaryota > Metazoa > Platyhelminthes > Trematoda > Strigeidida > Schistosomatidae > Schistosoma > Schistosoma mansoni. The sequence goes on from NC_031496.1 coordinate 13,241,981, forward strand.
ACATTAAAATAGTGTAACATTTTCACGTGTCACAGATTGTAGGTAAATTTTAGCTCACCAACAAATGTCCAAATTGAGTTCAGTGTTTCTTATGTCAAATTTTTGTCTTTTCTTTTGTGATGTTACAGCTAACAAAATACTAATACTGAATATAAATACATAACTTACTTTTTCATAAATCTATTTTTAGTATGAACGTGCTCGCGTTATTTATAAGTATGCACTAGAAAATTTACCAAAGGATGATTGTCAGGAGATTTACAAAGCTTATACACTTCATGAGAAAAAGTATGGCGATCGTCTAGCTATTGAAGATGTTATTCTAAGCAAACGAAAGTTTCAGTATGAAGAGGTAGGTCTTTAGATATCTGGCCTATATTCTTGTATTTTTTGATTATGATAACAATATTATCTCTAAAAATCTGAAGTAGATTTTGCTTTTTATGAACAACATGTTTGATAACCTTTGATTCTAAAGTACTCATAAATACAGTGAAAACCATCAGTCGATCACAAAAGACCCTTGAGTCGCTTTAGCATCACTAAAGCCTCACTTATTTTGTCGATTCCGGTCTGTCACTACTTTTAATCACTACCAACTCAATAATCTACACTCACTTAGTCGAGCTTATTAAGATAACTGGTCGTTATTTGAAGATTTAAATCATATGATAAAAAAATACATAGAAGTTAGTCTTGATATTTCCGAATTCTTATGATATTTAAAGACTAAAGGAATACAAAATCTGGAGCAACAAACCATGACTAAATTCATTATAATCCTTAAAAGTAAAAACCGAATAATAAACAGTAAATTTGGTTAGTTACACTACTTTGTTGACATAACAGACGACTATAGATATATTTGCATGTCACTTAGTCAGTCAATCATTTTATTTACATAACAGTTTATCAAATTTCATGTTTAGGAAGTCCAAGCAAACCCTCATAATTATGATGTGTGGTTCGATTATGTCCGTTTAATGGAAGAAGAGGGTTCAATTGAACAGACACGAGAAATTTATGAACGTGCTGTTGCAAATGTACCACCAATCAAAGTAAGTCTATGATATTTTTCATTCAAATTTCAGTGTGTAAAGGGTTTTATGAAATAAAGCTTAGAAAGATGATCCACTATATCTATTTGTAAAGAAATAGCAGTACTTTAGCGAATGTATTGACTTCGAAGTTCTAGTGAGTGCATTAATTTTAACGTATGTTGCCTAATTTTACTTGAATATTTCGATTGATTATAAAATTGAAAAGAACTGAAAACTTAATTAAACCCTGAAGTATATATATATTTTTTCACCTTATTTCCACAAAAAATTCTTATTCCATATTTTTTAAATTTGCATTTTAGTATTTATACAATTTTCGTTGATAACGAACTGTAGATGACAAAACAACCTGCTCTTTCATTTAGTATCTGTAACTTTTCGGTAATGTTATCCATACCTCCATATTACGATATATGCTGTTCATTCTGGATGATTCAGCTGTATGATGAAGTGGTTCAGTGATTGGAGGATTCGACTTTTAATCACCGTTAAAAATTTTGAACCACTCTACACTTCTGTTTCGACAGTTTGGTAGTAATATGAATCTCCACACATAATGTGACTCACAACCGAGTATTTAGACTGGGTCTTTGTAAATGAGTTGCCTTAATGTTGTTTCCACTCCACTAACTTCTATAAGGTTACCGGGTTTTGTTTCCATTTTATAGGAAAAAAGATATTGGAGACGCTACATTTATCTTTGGTTGAATTATGCACTATATGAGGAACTATCAGCAATCGACCTAGAAAGAACACGTCAGGTGTACAGATTTTGCTTAAAGTTAATACCACACAGACGTTTCACATTTGCTAAAATTTGGCTATATGCAGCAAAGTTCGAAATCCGTCAAAAGAAATTAACAGATGCGAGGAAACTACTGGTTCTTGCGTTGCTAGTTTGTTTTCTTGTTGCTATACATAAGTTAACTTCTGGTAATTCTCTGAAACGTTGCACCTCAACCAACAATCAAGTTCCATACATCATATGGCCTTATCTTTTAGGAATTGCATAGTATTGTAGTTTTACTTAAGGCAATGTATACATGTATATTTTTGTTAGTAGGTATATCTTATTCAACTATGAAAATACTAAATCTCCACAAAAACCCCTTCTGATATCTTATTCTTCCTGTTCGACAGCTTAGGTTATGCAAGAGATTCGATCACTGTGAATTCGGTCGGTTTTGAATGAAGGTTGGAAAAATGGAAGTTATTAGAGACTTGTACAATACTCAGCGCTTATTGATGAGGTTTTTTTTACTTAGTAACCACTAAGTTTAAACAAAATGCTGGTGATCAGGACTTATTACGGCTAAAATTATGGGAGATTAATTAAGTGGATTAGAATGTTGGTTATTCCTCCATTTGTAATGAATTCACATATTTATCTAGTAAGACAAATCACTTTTATACCAGACTCCTTATAAAGCCTTTATAAAATGGTTTATACTACTGTAAGGGTTGATTTAGGTGTTTATGTAAATAATGGTGTATGTTGTGTAAAGTAGATTTCATATTAACATCGCTAAATAATTTACCACTTTATCTAATAAATTATCAAAATTGTAGCGTTGTTGTCATATTTTTTTGTCTTGCATCTGGTTACACTATTATTCAACAAAACCTATAAATCCCTGTAATTAAAGCATTTAATTGTAACACATAGGGTAAAACTTGACACAACTTCGTTAACTGGGAGTGAACGTTATTTTAGGTCATGCTACTTTCATTATATGAAAATGCATTAACCATTAGAATCCTATCTCAGCACTAAGGCGTTTATTTAGCAACACAATCGACATAATGTTTGTAAAACGTCTGATACCACAAGCTCCTTGAACTGTTGCCATTCTTATGAGTAATCATGCTCTTAAGCCCAAAAACATTTCATATACCGTAGTTAGAGATGCTATTAGGCAGTCAAATTGATACTTTAATTCTGATCGAATTCTATTAATCTACTGATCGCTTTGTGAAAAATCACTGACGTAATGCTTATATGTGATTCTTTAAGACATAATTTTGTTTTCGCACAACACTAAGTATAAATAAATGTCATCTGAAAATCCTTTTTACTGATAATGTAACATGGATATGAATACATCCGAATAGAATTTTTCTCGCCTAATTTTTTTGTAGGGTACTGCTCTGGGTATGTGTCCAAAAGACAAGCTATTCCGCGGTTATATTGAATTGGAGATCCAGTTGAGAGAATTCGATAGATGTCGTAAATTATATGAAAAATTCCTGGAATTTTCTCCAGAAAATTGTACTACATGGATGAGGGTATGTCATTTCACTTTTATGCTGTTAGAGGGAAATTGATTATGAATACAGTGATCTTGAGTGATGCTAGAGGTATGAGGGCGGTTACCACTTCTCAGTTGCCCACACCGTGGAACGGTTCCTCTGGAGGTACATGAGGAAATCGGGTTAGAAATGGTCTTAGCGACCTGAGAGCGTAACTGCAGAGCCTAAGGGACAACTACTTGAGTAATGTTCGTGTTAGCCCCTTACTTGTTGAGACCTTACCGCCACAGATGGAAATTCGTGGGACGAAAGATGTGCATTTATGGTCGATCTTTCCTAATCCCACCCTTCCTTGTAGAAGGCAGCATATGCCGGTTGTTTGAAGGAAACACCTTACTGCTGTCACACCTCTGTACAGTGAGCAGTATGACTTCGCCCTCGGACCATAGGTTTGCTGCTTTTAATCTTACCGCTCTTCAACCGACCTGTATGTCATGGTAGCCAGTATAGCTCGATTGATTCATTAAGATAGGCAAGCCCGACCACCACGTCAAGGTATCAGCAACGGTCGGGTCACTTTTATGCTGTTCCATTCTGTACTACATATTTGAATTTTGTTTAGTTGATACATCAACGTTAGATATACAAGGTTGGCGATAGTTTCATATATTTCTAGTGATTTATTTTAAAGTAGAAAAATGATGTTTTCTTAAAAAGCGGTAAGTATTGAGCATGCCCTTTTATTGAATGTAAATGCATTATAGATAGAATATTTCGAGGCGAAAAAATAAGAATAATTAACGTTGGATCATATTAAAAATAACTGATCGGTGGGTTTTTAGGCTGAAAGTCTTAGCTTTCATTCGCAATAATAATCGTTTACTGTAATACCATATGCTGATGTGCAGTATTTTAAAGTAGGTAAAATAAACTTTACTGTATGCAAACCACACTATACAATATTTTGGTTTTTGACTTGTGCAAACCTGGGGATTTTAGGGTTTTGTCTTAACTAGGTTGTCTTCATATACTGTGAAATATCTACTGCACTTAACGGTGTATACCTTATACAGCATCATCATTAAGAACTAGTAGTTGGATAATCCGGAATTATGAGGTCTTATAGCTAAAAGACGAAAATCGTAGGCATAAGGATTTGTGAAATCTGAATGCTGTGATTATTACGTTACATTTCCAAGAGAACAAAAATGGTATTTAGCAAAACCTGAAGTTTAGTGTTTTCCATCATTTCTCTAAAATAATGTCTGATAGATAAAATGTTCAGTGTAAATTATCAATTTGTCAATGATATTCAAATACTTTATCAGTTCATTGTTTATATCTAGTTGGCTTTACACAAACGAGAGCTAATAATAATTTTTATCCTTTTACTTTCATATATTAACGATTAACAAGTATGCTGAATTAGAAAGTCTTCTGGGAGAGACAGATCGTGCACGAGGTATTTATGAATTAGCGATCAACAGGAAATTGCTGGATATGCCGGAATTATTATGGAAGGCATATATTGACTTCGAGATTGAACAGTATGATTGGGAACGTGCTCGGTCACTTTATCGAAGACTGCTAAATCGAACACAACATGTCAAAGCAAGTGTTGTTTTTACTGGTTAAGTCATAAGTTAAAGGAATGTCACCATAAAAATATCCATTTTTAGCAGGTTGTAGATTCTGGATAAACAAAGTGAAATACTGTATTCATCTTAGTAGTTTTGTTAAGACTAATTACAAAATGAAGTCAGTAAGTGGATAATACTATAGTAATGAGCGGTTGTAAAAGCTGTTTGTTTAGTTCTAGTCGAAACCAGTTATCTGAAACAACCTGTACTTCAGGACTTGCTATAATCCACTACACCGAACTCCAAAACGTTACTCACTACGCTATCGAATGATAGTAGTTACTCCGTCTCCAAAACGTATTCGTAATCCGAGACTGGTGAGACCAACGAACCCCGTGTATGGCAGGAGTCATCAAATAAAGGTAAAATGGACTGTTCATATATAAAAAACCCATCTATAATATAACTGGTTTCTTAAGGTAGACCTAGAGACATCTTTTATCCTACGTTGTTAACATAATTTCAATATCAAGTAACCATCATAGTAGTTTAGTCTACCTCTATGACGACCCAAATGTTTCAATTAGTTTAAAAGTAAATGTATTCCACACAATTGGATTTCCCACTTATTTGGTAACCGAAGCAAATAACTTGTAAGTTCTCAGTCTTAGAGACAACTTTGCGATTATGATTGTATACATTAAGCGACATAAATCCAATGCACTCAACTGTACGTTCTATTTTACTAACTGACTTAAGTGTTAGTGCATCCATTGGGTCCACATTTCTGTTTAGTTCAAATGTTCGGGTTTGAAAATTTTGGATATTTCATAAATTTCACCCGCTCAGCGATTCGTGAGTTAAAAGTATTTCATTTCTCTTTTGACAAATATAGTAATATCTCAGAACTTAACTAAACGCCGATGTTAACAGCGTCTAAATGACTGAAATACTCCAACTCATATCACAAGTCCGCACTTCTAAAAAACAGTGTTAAACTGTATTATTGGTAAATTACACCATAATACAAGAAAGTGGGGTATTTTATCGGACTACCAATTATCCAGACAAACCTAAGTGGATAATTTTAGCAAGACTTTATTTAAGAATAATTGTGGATTATCAATACTCCAACTTGGTACCGGATTTTATCGTACATATTAATTTGCTTGTCAATGATGATGAAATATTTTCAATTGGTTCTTATCGATAGGTATGGTTAAGTCTTGCAAACTTCGAGCTGTGTGCGTTGAACAAACTCACAGCCGCTGATTTAGATGATGAAGATTTAGAACATTTAAAAGATGTTGAACTGGACAAAGAGACATTAATACAAGAACATAATGAAAATGAAATCAATAAAGCTGTAGAACGTTCACGTAAAATCTACCAAGAAGCAAATAAAGCTCTGAAATATGCAGAGGATAAGGAACAACGTGTTCGATTACTTGAAGCTTGGAAGGAATTTGAAGTAAGTTATTATATCTTGTTTGATTTTCCGAATAGGGATTTACTTTTTATATCCATACCAGTTGTCTTTTGTATATATATGTAGCGAAACAGTATTTACTTCTAATCGCTTTTAGATCGTAGATATCTATAGTGACTCATCTTAGAGTTCGAGCTTTGTACTTATTCTCCAGACTTCAATTTTTAGAATGTCCTATCTACAATCCCCATAATCAAAAAGTAGAGGTGTGTCTTTTTGCTTAATAATGGTATTACTTGATTGAGTGACAGATTTCGAGTACCGCTTATGTTAAAACGATTACCATTTGGAAGTTTGTTGAGCTTAACTGCATCTCAACTATTACAATTAACTGTATCTGTTCATTGCTCTCTAGAATAAGAATAATTTTACGACTGTATTTATCAAGGGTAATTTTTTCTTTTATAAAATCCAATGTGCAAGACCACACTGTATACCGAAAAATTCATTTCTTATCGCTATCATCGCCGCTGATTAAAAATTGCTGTGCATACCTACATAAAATGTATAAAATCCTAGATTTATCACACTGCTGATCTGTTATTAACGGTATTTAACACAAGTTTGCTGGAGGAGCGAGGTATTTGTAAATTAGCTATTGTCTAAAAATAGTTGTCATTATTTTGTTTCATGTTAGTAGCTGTCATGATCATTGGTATTTACAATGCAATTTCTAAATTCTAATAGATTGTATCTCCTAACTTTGGTTCCTTTCTAAATTTTGCTGCCTTTAGTATGAATATGGAACTGAAAAAACACAACGAGATGTTGATAAACTACAACCGCAGAAGGTCATCCGCAGTCGCCGACTTGGTGATGAACGTAGTGGTTGGGAAGAGTATATTGAGTATACATTCCCCGATACAGATGCAGAAAAGCCAAACCAAAAATTGCTGACAATGGCTGCTAGATGGGCAGAGCAAATGGAGAGGAAAAAAGCAGCTGCAGAGGCTGAGGGTAAAGAGGATAGCGATTCCAGCGAAGAATCTGAAGAAGAAGAGGAAGATGATTTACAAGGTGATGAAGATGATAATCGTATTCCTGAGAGAGAGCCTACATGGTTTGATCGAAAAAACAAAGAAGAAATTGAAATCGACGAAGACAGTGATTAAAAGAAAGCCTAATTTTATATTTTTGTATATTTTTAAAATATTGTACAGTCAAATACACATTTATTAAATCCAGTAGAAAAATAACTATTTTTCTTAATTGTAGTAGAGATATTCACTGGTTTATGACTCCTCATCTGGCGGTAACCAATCGACAGTAACTGAGCACTGTGATCCATTAAAAAAGTACCAGTTTCCATGCGGTGCACCTTTTCGTGTTATGGCCTATGAAATATGAGATAGTGGTAAATTAGCAATACTAAAAGTCGATTTGAAGAAAACTGCAAATTAGTTACAGTAATACTGACGTCAAAAAGGCGGGTTACGGATGGGGATGTTAATGAACATCAGGTAGATAAACGAATTTCCGTGAGTCGGGAAGACACTTGTCAACTCACCCATTTGCACTGCCAACAAAAACATCAATCTGTTCACCAAGGCCAATTTAAATAACATGGTAGTGCACCTCACAGTGAGACGCAGTCGTTTAGGAAAAGTGGCACTCATTTAAGCAACGGTCTTCATATCACATGCAGAAATCTTTTACTCAAAGAAGATGATGTCGTGATCTTGAAACCAGAAAAACTATTTCAGACGTTTGTTTACAACCAGCCTTGACATATGCTGATCAGTGATATAGTTAAATGGGAAAGTTTCTTTGTTAGATTATTATTCTTCCACGAGTCAACTGTTTGTTGATCTCGTTTACTGGTCTAAGGCATAGAAAGTGGTGGTCACAGGATTTATGTAACAAGGCCTATAGTTAATCTGTGGTATAGTTAGATCCTCTGTTTACTTAAATTTATACACTAGTAAGCAAGATATTCTACATTTGTATTTATGTAACTTCGTAACCCTGTATATGTAGTTGGACATTGCCGTAGCATCTATCACTGCAATAATGCAAGATGATACTCGGTTTATTCACATGGTGCCTCTTGAAGAGATCTCGACTTATTGAAGATAATAACAAAATAGCTTCTACATACCCTGATTATTTCCTGGGACACAACACCACCAAGTACTGGATTAACAGCTGGGATTGTAGGACCACAACAACATCTGTGTAAAGTATTAAAAAGATAACATGCAAAATCTGAGACAATACTGAGGCGATCTTTTAAAGTGACATTAAAAATGCAAAAATTATTCGAATTTCATCCCCCAATATCCATTTACATCAAAATTATTTAAGAGTTCATTGAGTTTGTTTTGTAAGGTGAAAAGTTGTCTCTAACCTACTAGTTTATAGTAATAAGTAGTAATTTACCGAACTGCAAATTTCCACGGTATTGGAGATTTTGTGTCCGACATTAATATACGTGGTGCTTTAGTGATGTGTTGGCGAGAGTGATAATGATTGGTTGTCTGCTTAGTCAGACATGTAGATAGTCTGACAGGTGTCAGGTGAGTTATATATTCCCCTATCCTTACTATTTATCATTATTCATTGATTGTCCATTTGTTGTTGGATTGTGTCGGTTTTGGTGTGGAAATTAATTTACGTTCTTGTCGGGCTGATCACGTGTTCTTGATCTGAGTTGTGTCAAAGTCCTGTAGATTAGACACTTGGACGGAATCTAGTGTAAATATTCGTCTAAGGTGAATTAACGTCCCATTCGCGTGTAAAAAAAGCAAAAGGACCGTTATAACATTTAGTCTTGCTTGGTGCCTGAACCGTATTATTCACATTTCACAATTTGTCCGAAAAGGTTTCACTTTTAAATATTTGACCAAAAAAACCATTTTCGCGGTTAATAACAATATTATAAGTGTTGGTGTCAAGGATGCTAGAAATTCATTATATATATATATATATATATATATATATATATATATATATCTTTTTTCATTATTTTTTTGACTGAATTACATTACAGAGCGATGTGATATGGGATTGTACTTCTAGAACTTTCCAGTACAGTTTCGTGATGGGTGAAAAAAACAGAGCTTAAACGGATTGAAATGCAATATCAGGCCATAAGTGCGTTTTATCTGAGAACAGTAAGATTACAACTTACTCTAAATCTTCAATGGAAAGAATTGTTTCATCTACATCCAGAAACTTTGATACATTTTGCCATTGGGATTGTAAATATGGTAGTGTAAATGGTGCTTCGTCGATAGAGCATTGGTTTAAAACTGAAGATTAAATAACATTGATGATGCAAAAATCGTCGAGTATGATATAAACAACGTAATAAATGGCTGTGAATTAAATATTAACTTCAGGGTTTGCTGTGTAACATCAGAAGAGGTTGAAAATTTTCGACAAAAGGCATTTTGCATGACGTCTCTTAAGATAACACAGTTTTGGTGAGATAATGAAAAAAAGGTTTGTTGTTTATTTGTTCTTCCATGTTTGTGAAAATAGTCTTGATAAATGAATGTACTGAATAGGACTTCTTTGGAGAAGACTATAAACAATTGACTAAAATCATGTCTTTAATATCAGTGCGTAAATAGAACACTGATCTTTGTCGATAATTTTGCACCGCGTTGCTGAATGCAAATATCGCGCTGTCAATTTTGATAGAACATGTTATCGGTTGGTTAGAAAACAGTTTATCATTGGCCCATGAACACGTATGCGTAATGTTGGACAACCATTCCTTGCTAATAGTTTGGCAGCGAAGGGGGGGGAGTGATTAAGGCAATGGCCACAGTTTCGTTTTTAAAGCTTACTATTTTAAATCAAATTGTAGTATCCAACTCAGTCTACTTCGAGCAAGAATTTTATATTATTAACTGAAGCCTCTCCACTGCATAATTTTCAGTTATAAAAGAGATCTTTTATTTAAAAGTTTAGTGTATTTTATTCAGTACAATAACAGTAGTTTTTACATATTATCAGATACGACAGTGTATAAGAAACTATCGGTGGTACCTAGTGTTGGGGTGATCCAAAAAATTTCTCGCAATAGACAAGAAAGGCTCAGGAAACACTAAGAAGCATTTTATCCAATCAGCGTTTGACTAGAAGTTTTGTCAGAAACATCACGGAAGTAAAAAGTCACATGTAGAGTTTCTGATTGACTGATTAATATACTGCTACTATGTTTAATAGCATTCCAGAATTTTCAGGAAAACCCAAAGATTTCTAAAATACTATAGAAACCCTATGTTTTCTGTACATAAATGAACCTGTGGAGTGAAGTACTTCTCGCATGTTTTGCGCCTTTTCTCTCGTGTTCGAGTCGCTGTGTAGATTTAGCTTGGGGGTTACGAAACTAGCTTAGGATCCGAGTATAGCGTTCAATTAGCAAGACTTATCATCTAGCTGCACAGATAGAGGTAGGTAGAATTCAACCACGTGAAAATCTATATTTCCATAGATGTTATGGAGCTGAGATACTGAAAATATTATTTTTGCAATAGCTGGGATAAGTGCTGGTCATGTCATGTCTAATCATACAAGTCTGTACAACTTGATGACAGTGTGCTAAATAAAGACGACCTCTCTATGACACAAACATTAACTATAAGTAATTATAAACTATTGACAACGTACAAACAAAGGATTAGGTTGGGAAATGTGGGTTAAAGCTAATATGTTGTCATACTTAAAAGAATCTAAAAGTCTAATCATAATCGAAGCACGATACCTACTAATGATTGAAGTGGGGATTTAAGGGATTTCAGTAGCTAGGAGGCAACTGATAATAGCGAAAGAATCGTGTAGGTAATATTAATTACATGATAAAGACTTTCACAAATTAGTTTTCTAAACAAAACATACCTTGCATAAGAAAATATCCTTTGGGAATAAATTTAGCATGTGATCTATTTTTTAACGTGTTAGAAATCAGGCATAGGCTGTCTAACAAGCGACAATAGTTGAATGTCTACAACAAAGAGGAAAACACTATGCATAGAGAGTATACAATGCACACAATTAACTAGGGATGTGTACAAGATCCAGACAGCTTCAATGTCTCTTATTAATTACAAAATTTGTTATATGTCACTGGCATAAAGTAAATAAACCCAAGAAAGAAATTCGCTTTAATAACAGGGTATTAATAAGTGTATAAAAATTCACCACCCATAATTTTATCTACTCAGGGCTCACATGTCTACTGATCCAAGAGTTGCGTGTTTAATTTACCGAGAAGAAAAACCAAGGAGTCTTTCCAGTTTTATGTAGTATATGATACTTCAAAAATCAACCCATACATTCTTGAGAATAAAATTAAGGAAGAGAATATCTAATTGACATTTATTATCAGTCTAAGTTAGTATTTTTTTATTTTCCTAGTGATTATTAATGACATATCCGTCCCATTTTTATTGATTTTCCTCATCCTATTAACTGTTGTATCAGATGCTGGGAGCAATAATTTTAAGTTTTTTAGGGAGAAACTGACCTAACAGCTTTCAGTAGGACTGAATGTTTAACAGCGTATGGTGATGCACCGCAAGGGAGGATTTTCAGTATTAGTTCCATCATATCTTATTAGACTTCCTTAAAGTACACTGAGACTGCTTATGAACATTTTTATGGACTTTATGGACAATAATACGGTGTCCATTTTGAAAATATTGAGATACAGTAAACAAATAAGAATTTATGGTGCTGAATTGACAATCACACAAAATTTCTACGAGTTGGAATTTGAATAAAAAGCACACAGTTAAATTTGCAAGGCATGAAATACGAAACTATGCTTCATTGGATCATCACACGTCTATTTTTGGTTGGACTACATCTCAACCTAGTTTACTTATAAATATTGATAATTTCAGATTTTGCAGACGAAACGACTTATACAGATATATATCAACTTGAAAATTACCTTTTTTACAAATACCGTCTCTGTATTTGATGGTTCACTAGTTTTATTTATCTTTTGAATTGAACCAGATGGTAATCCTGCCATTGATCTTTTCTTTACTACCACATCTTCACTAGAATAGGCAAGATAACAACAATAATTACACACTTATTGAAATTATTATAGGAAGATAATAACGGGAGTAAAAGTGTAGTCATTTATGATCAACATTCAAAAGAAACCCACTTCATAATTTTAAAAATTTTCTCCCATAGGGAACGTGGAAGAAAATGCAGGTTAAAAAGCTATTTGCAAGAATATTAACACATTTTCACGTAGTTCTATTCGATCAGTAAAATCTTATATTTATCGTACGCGTCCAGGGATGAACCAATTGGAATCAAGGCAACATCTAAGTTTTGCACGAAATGTAAATGTCACCTATAATAAGCAGTAGAGATACATTTTACGCTGCTTAGAACGTTTAAAGTGACAGCAAAAACTTAATTCTTACCATCATAGAGTAAAAATGATACTGTTAAACTCATCAAGTGTTCAATTCTGTCTCTATAGATTGTATGCAACAGGTGAATCGATATTGCCCTCAAATAATAATCATCGATTTTGAAACAAAACTTAACCTGGTGACATTATATTTTATGAAATGCTTCCTGGGTTTTTGAGCAAAACCCACTCATTTATATGGTTACAGAGCATTTTCGCACTATAGCTGATATCATTCCGTAGTGAAAATCATAACCCTCAACCTCTAGTCTTGACCCTAATCAAGAACAGACAATATGGAGGCTTTCAGAAATCAATTTGGGTCCCTACACGGGCTTAGGAAGGCATATAATATATAGTCCATAAGAACGAATTCGCGTGCGCTTATTTTTTGATTTACAGGCAGAGAAACCTATCAAAGACTTTAACAGACTCATTAATTATGTAAAATTCGAGTAAAGCTAGAACAACTATTGAGGCATAATAGGATGAATTGATTATATTTTGTTTCTCGTCAGCTGCTTACAACCATAACGTAACATAGAGGTATGATATAATTTGAATCAGTCGACATTGATGACGGCTTTTCCAACCACCTAATTCCCTAAACTTATGCCAACACTTCAAATCCCGTTTACTTATTACGTAACCCATCTTATCAATTTCTAATTCTAGACAATTACCACCTGAGTGCTCCAAATCTTCTATATCTATTTTTAAGTGATTCGAACCATATGTAAACTCTTCACAACTTCTATAATTATTACACAATCCATCTTATCTGTTCTCAAACTTCATTTAATTACTGCCTTACCCATTCCCCTCTTTTTTCAAATTCAATCTCCAAATGAATCAGTACATGTTTTGGGCTTTATTCAAATTCGTAAAGGGAATTAATTATATGTAAAATCTATTTACACTGAGCAATATTAGTGTTTTTTCCATAAACTATCCATCTACAAAAGCTGTTTTCTAGTTGGCTAAGAACTAGCTGAAAATTTGTCGTTTTTTTAAGCTCATGCCTATACTACACTCCTATGGACATTATTATAGCTAGTGAAATATCTTTGACATGATGGGTGGAATTCAAGTACTTCCTGACAAACCACTGTTAACAGTTAGTCTGAGCATAAACAGAGAGGGAGGAGTTTTCGTTAGCCAATTTAGTAGCAAATGTTCGTCTCAACCTACGCTAATAAGTGATTGATGTAATTTCTAAATTTATATAAGCTCCATAGAAACAAAATATAATTAGTAGATTTCAATTATCATTCACTAATGACATTAATTGGGGATTATTTGAGCTCAAAATAGCACCGTTAGAAGCAACGTATTTCATTAATGAAAGATAGAGAGTATTGAACAGAGTGAATTTGAGTAATATTGATTACTGTAAATGAATCTAAACTCTTAATAGGTAGCTATCAATTATTTGATATAACGCAAAATAGTTGCTGTGAAACACCTGTTAGACGTTTGACAGACTTTAAAGAATTTTGTGAATTGAAGGTAGTTAATACGATAGTTAGGTTTCCCGTAAAATAAACGACCATTGTTTAGACATTGATGTGATTTCAAAATGATCGATCAGAAAGAAAAAACCTAGTGAGAAGATAAACCTACATTAGCAAAGTAAAAAAAGTTATCTTTTATATCGAACTACCTAACATAGCTAAGAAATGTGCATTATGTAATAATGAATACCATGTTTTTGTGAAATAATGTAGGAGTTTTGCACGACGGCAATATCAAAAAGTTTCCCATCCCTAGAGTTATTTATAATAGATATTAGTTCACATAAATTTCTTCAATAGACGAAGAGTGGTATAGTAACAACTTAAAAATTAGTAGTATTTCTTTGTTATTGATGGTTTTTCAGAGTGAAGCGGTAAAAATAACTTTTAATTAGATAACTCCATAAAACCTGAATTATAGTGGCTATCAAAACCTGTTAGTCGTACTTTTCGAGCTTTAATTAGAGATCTTAGTGGTTTACATAGACCTACTTCACGAAAAGATACCGAAGATGTAATTACTATGACACAAATATAAACTGGCGTCATACGAGCACTGGCTTAGCAGTTCAAATTTTAGGATCCAATCCCTGGTGTATTTTCCCTCTACTTCTACTTGAACGACAACCTAGCCTTCCGACTTCTCGGAAGATTTAGTTTGTACAAACAGAAATTTCTTCTGTATAATCCCACTTACGCCTGACAAATGGTATATTGCCCCCAAATGCCATTATTACGGCGAGAGTGAAGAAACTCAGCTCTTCCTCTCGAAATGCTCTCACATGGCCACACGTATACAACAACTATCAGGCAAGTCCTACTCACTGACTTCTTGCAAAGAGGGTGGTTTTGCGAAATTGAGAGGACGAAAATCGAATTTCCGATGCTTTAACCGGGTTGGTGGAGAACCTACCTAGGGGAGTTTGAAAATCCTGACTCCAAACCAATGGTGCACTTGGGCTCCAGGGTCGTGGAGGAATAAATGGTGTATTAATCTATTGTTGGTCTCTGTGTACCATGGGACTGCATCTCCTAATGTTGCTCCACTGTCTTATGAATTAAACCTCTGAATGAAAGCCTCGGGGAGTGGCCCCCTAAAGAAACCTTATGCTTCGGTTTGGGCGATCGGGGAGTATTCCAGCTCTTATACAAATCGAATGTCAAAGTGCGGCGCATATGTATTTGGTGCCTTCTTATGCCAATGTTTACGTGTTTAAATAAATGACTTAGTGAATAATAAATTTCAAGTTCATTAGAGCATATAAATAATGAATCGAAATATGTATTACTTACGACAAACATTCATGTGCGCCAAGATCTATGAACGCGAGTCCGAACAATCCGGTTACTGACGCACATATTATATATGGTCTTGTATCTATGTCCATGTCACTCACAATACTACATATAGTTGACCACCGTTTAAAATAAACGCTTGAACATTCGGTAACAAGGATGATCAAATTATATTCTTGAAATTTATCTTTTAGATTATCTCCCAACTCAGAAGACTGTACTTTAACCATTGGATTCAAGCTTTGAGTACGAGCAATAACCGCATCGGCACGCTAAAAAATGTAAAAGTTATTGTAAAGGAGAAAACAAACTACTACTTACGCTTAATCCAACACAATCACGTGGTATAAGGAAGTTGTTTTCCAAATCGTCATCAGTGACTTGTTGACCATCTATAATTGTGAGGCTGGAGATACCCGCCAAAACAATATTTTTAGCTATTTCTGCAGCTAATGGATTCATACCAAGTAATAAAACTTTAGACTGTTTTAGTCGATTTTGTGATTCTATGCCCCATAGTCTTATTTGTCTGTCATACAATTCAGCTTCTTCTTCTGTTATTAGATTGTTGGAGAGATTTTCGGATACCATTTTTTCCAAAATTAGTAAGTTAATTGATACAAATTCCGAAATAGACCAATTAATGAATCCAGAGTACTAAGAATGCTAGTATTAAAGAAGGTCAATCAGTTTAACACACATATCGAAACAACAGAAAAGTAGTTAGATGAAAAATGCTGAGAGCGGAAAACTAGTTGGCAAATACAACTATTTGGTGGCAATCTAAATCTGACCATGATCGCTAGATATTACTTAGTTGTAAGTCACGTAGAATCTGATTAATATGTATCAAAGTTCTCACAAATTTTATTAGGTAGTCACACTTTGACAAAATTTTCTAGGCTTTCGAAACTTAAACGAAAGTATTCAGGGTATCAAACATATGCATTACTGGAATTATCAACCGGGATTACAATGTCTGAACTGTTGAAACCGGATTTGACCACAAGGTAAAAAGTTAGTGTTTTAGCTAAATTATTATTATTATTATTATTATTCGAATTACATTGACTTCTAAGTTAGGGCTCCATCCTAAATGTTCCTTTGAAGATTGAATGTGTAAATGATACAGTTTTGGTATATAAAGGAAACACCAGATACATATGCGCCATACAAATCTCTTTCGATTTGCTTGAGGGCTGTGATACTGCCCAGGTGCCCAGACTGAAGCAGGTGGTTTTCTTAGGGGGCCACACCCGGAGCATTTGACCTAAAAGTCTGATCCACAAGGCAGTGGAGCATCGTGAGGCGATGCAGTCCCATGGTAGCCGGTGACCAACAATAGGTTCATACGCCATTCGTTCCATCAGGATACGGGAGCCCATTTGCACCATTGGTTTGGAATAAGGGTTTTCCAACTCCCCTAGGTGGATCCTCCACATCCACCAATCCGGTTAAAGCGCCGGACATTCGCTCTTCGTCCTCTCACTTTCGTAAACAACACCCCCGCCACGAGAAGGCAGTGAGTAGGACTTCCCTGTCAGAGGCTATATATTCGCTGGCCATGTGAGAGCATTTCGAGAGGGAGAGCGGATTCTCCCCACTCTCGGCAGTACCAGGGCATTTGGGGGCTAAAAGTGCGCATCCACGAACCCACTCTCGCGAGATTCGAACCCAGGACCTACCAGTCTCGAGCCGAAGCCCTGGTATATAAAGACAGCGAAGTGTTTCAGTGCAGATGAAATATTAAAAAAGGATTTTGTATGCGTTTCAAATGATACTCAAGGATTCTTTTGCACCAATGAGTTTAAGCATATGCAAATAAACGATTAAGTTGACCACAAATCCCAGAATCTAACATACCTTTACACACTGACTACCATAGAAATCCCAAACTAAGGTTGCTAATTTTCAATAACTTCTGCCATTTGCTTATGCATCAAGGCATATCTAGGAGCAGGTGTGCTAAACAACACTATACACCATTCCATTTTGGTTATATAGGAGACGCCAGCAATCACCTATAGATGTTCCCGAATCATTGGTAGCATAACATAAACAAAAGGTTTGGAATGTTAAGATTAAGTTTACATTTCCAGGAAGGGAAACTATAGATCTTAACTCCCTAAGTCGAATGTAATGTATTATTGAAGTTAAATCACAGACTACTTAAAGGTTAGTGATGGTAAAAACACGTCTCAAAGGTATTCTAAGACTGAGAATATCATATTAGAGGGAAAGTCTTACGAGGAAACTCTGGGACCTATTTATCTTTGTTCGTAAAAAGACGTTTCTACTGTCAAGATAACTGGTTACTGTTGACAGTCAGACTGTAACTACTAAATCTTGCTATTATGAGAAAACTTTAGTGGAAAAACCTCGAAAGATTTTGGAGAAATATGGAAATCCTAACATTTCCCCAAAACTTTGGGATTTTCCTCAGACCTGGTGAGGTTTACTACACAGTCTATAACGATGATAAACTGTAAGCACGTACACTAAAAGACTGAAAATGATGAGATGAACGAAATAAATATAAAATAAAAATCAGTAAACAGTCAGCATAGAGGAAAAATATATTATACAAAACCGATCAATTATAGTGGATACACCTCTTTTATATGGTCCGAAAACTTCTCAATGTTAGAAAAAGTTTCAAAGGTTTTAAAATCGTAATGCATAAGGTAGAGGAACTCATCCATATGGCTCCATAATAATGTATCTCTGAAGCCATGATCAGGTCACAAAAAAACCCTCTCAGCCTCGACCACATAGTTTCATTATTGTTTGTGTGTACTCCAGTTGTGTAAGTTTATCATTTTCTTTATGGATATGTCCCCACAACAGTCATACCATTGAGCAACCGGAGCTTCAGTAACATCTGCGATTCTTGCAGCCAATGTTACTGGTGCTTTTATTATACAGTTGATGGCTATTATTATAATTCGCCTTAGTCTCAATCTGTTCGAGTGATAGACGTTCCAATTCTAGCAAACATCTTCCTTCAACATGTATTACATCGAAAAAACACATCATCAGGGTAGTCTGCACAAGGTCTTCGAGTCACTAAATTACCACAATCACAAATAGAGAAACGGTAACATTAAACCATACTGCCGACCTTTGAACGAATCTTAAATGACCTTGAGAAATATTGGCCAATCAGAAGACAGTTAGTATACGGTAAAAATATATTATACAAAACCAGAGAATTAAAGTGGAAACACTTCTTTTACATGGGTCAAAAACTTCTCAAGGTCAGATATAGGTTCAGAAGTTCTGAAATCATAGTGCATACAGTACAGGAACACATCCATATGGCTCCATAGAAGTCGACCTCTGAAACCATGATAAGGTCTCAAAAATTCTTTTAGCCCCGACCACATAGCTTTAATGATGTTAGTATATTGGTATGGTTTACGGGTTAGGGTTAGAGTTAAGGTTTAGGTGTAGGGTGAGACTATAAGTTATGGACAATCTTTGAACGACGCTAGAGTGACTCTGAGAGTGTCAACATAATAACTAGGACCAAATGATGGTTATAAACCTGTGTGAAGAATTCAAATTATGATTTACAGTTCATGATTAAGGCTAGGAATTATATTTAGGGTTTTCATCACGAACTGACATCAGCTATAATGCCAAAACTCTATTTATCCAAATGGATAATTGAATTTCGCGCCGAAATCTTATGATCACTTCTATTGTAGACGCTAAATTATCACGCCTTCCCTAAAATCCGCTGTAAACCGACCGTACGTAAGCATCAGGTGCCGAACTTAGCGCCGTGACCTTGAGAACCCGCGAAAGCTTCTGATTGGCTCGGCAATATAGTTTAATCCTACCCACAATTCCTCTGATTAACTATTGAATCCAGTGATATGTGGAGTCACACAGACACATCAGTATGCTGATCACGATTCTGCTTGACGTGCACTAACTACAGTATGCACAAAAGTTTTGTGTAAATGAACTTTTTGAACTTATATTTATATAGAAGTCGGTAACCCAACTATTATAAGCACACTATTTGAATCCCAAGGTCACGCATTACGACCTTCAAGAAGTGAGCGTTTTATTACTTGAATCATGTGGAACAGACGTTCTAATAGCTTTCTCTTTCTACGTATTGTAGGGCCAGTGAAATGTCATTGAACCCTAGCCAAATCATACGGTAGTTGGGTAACTAAATATTGAAGGGATCGTCGATTTCCGTCAAGGTCAAGGACAATCAACGCGCATCAGTTAATCATACGCCATGGACTGGCCCATGCGGCACTGATTCTACTTCGCTTGTACCTACTTTAACTAATATATTCCCGTTGTAACATCCCTTGTGTTATACAGTCTTCAGAGCATCCATGGTCCCTTGATACGTCGATGGGGCAATCCACGTAAGATGCTGGTCGTGAGGTGTGACTTCAAAGTTAGCTTGTTCGTTACACCGTTTCCGTCTAACTCGAGTAGGCCTACAATCATTCGACATAGATCATCAACGTTGATGGTCTACAGAATACTTGTTTCAATAGAAAAAACAATCCTCAGTAGTTATTAAATGTCTACAAAAAAACCCAACAATCTGATTACGATTCACTTAAATGTAGCCTAGTAAAGAAATTCAGGTTAACACTGATACGCGAGTGAGATACGTTATTCTAACTTGAGGTCTGAAAAGGTAGTAACTTTGTCATTAAGAGAAGTTACCAGATCTTTTTTCAGAAGCTAGTGTTTATGAATCCATTAGATCAACTGTTGAGCAGTTGAGAAAATATGTAACATTTTGATCTACGGACGGTTAGTTAGCCGTTGACTGGCTTATTTAATGTTACACGTGTACGATCAATCCTATATATATTAGAAATCTGGGTTCCTTTGAGGTTTAGGTGGGTGCGATCTGCAAAGATTTTTACCACACCTGTACCAAATATGCTTTATCTGTTTCTTAGAGACACACGTATTACAAGTTAGTGCTATGAGAACTGGTTACCACTTTTTCTAGACTCTTTTTTAAGAGTGAATTGGTCGTATGGTATTTTGCTCTGGTCGCTTACACCTGCCTACCTGTGGTGTTTGTTGAACTAATGATTCCTTTGTACTTGATGACTGTGTAGTAGGCGTCCAGTTGCGATTGACTATAATCACCACTACAGGACGATCACGTGCCAGTTATTCGGTTGGATCCCTCCGCAGACCAAAAACCAGAAGGATGTTGACGGTTGTAATAAGCTATATTTGTCGAAGATCTCGTGGTATCGAGAGAATACCGAGATCGTTGCAAAGTTTACAGGCATACACGAGTTCCTGCAAGGTCACAGGCAACAGAAGAACGTGCGTGTTTTTTACACTCAAACTAACAGGTACAGTAAATCAATCTATGGTACAACTGGTTATAATAATAATTGTTCCCATTATACCATTTGCGTTCTCGTCATAAATGTAGGTCACTACAACTGCTCGATTTCGAATTCCAAATGGGATACGTTTGTTAGTGCTCATATAGTTCCTCTTGGTTAAAATGCATTATTTCTGGGGTTCCTAGCTTGTAATATGATTCAAATGCTCCTAACTATCACACTACCGTTCATTAATTTAGGGATGATGGACGAGTTGACTTGAGTGTAACATTTCGTACTAATACTAATGGTTATAAACAGGTTAAAAGTGTTTGGGTGCGTTTAAAATCTTGTTTCATCGGCTGATAGTATGCCGTGCTGTTGTGAAGGAAGTGAGTTGGTCTTACTTTACAACTATACTGAGAGTGACTACTATGTGACTGCTTTGCGCAGGTTTTGAAATTTAGCGTTTTTTATAAACAAAAGCTCACAAAAGCTATTTTTCGAATCCAATGTAACAGGTATTGTCTTTAACAACTAATTAGTTAGAAAGTCTGCAGTATTAGTTTTCAGATAGATATTCACATTTCTTATACGTATCGCAGATTACAGTGTAACTTCCCTCGGACACATTTAAGTTATGTATGATGGATGAGAGCGATTCGATATATGTAAACAAGGATCTATAACATTGACGGCCTAATCCCTCGGAAGTAGCACAACTCTCTAGTCGATCGCTCGGAAATGCTTGTCGAAACTATACTGTTGGTATGCTGTCCTATTTATGGGGTCGATAAACCTCTCATCATGTTTACTTGGTCATGTCTCAAGCATAAAATCAAATGACTCATATTAGAGAACAGCTTATCATCTTTAGTTTTAGTCATGAAGGATGGGTGATTACTGAGCTTTCCACCGTCCTCCATGAATGCTCGATTTCCTCGAACAGATTCAGCATGAAGATGATATAGGTATTGTAGATTGACAACGCTTTACCAGCAACACCTATAATTGAATCGTGCCCACCCAGTGAAATCAGAAGTCAGAAGTGAGGAGGTTGGAAGATATATTTGATAGTCTATCAATATATCTAGAAGTGACTGATTTAAACTGGCTAGTGATCGCAAGAGAAGTTTAGCATGGCATTCCACTCGTGATCTGGTGTGGATGCATGACCAAGCGCCTTCAGCTAGGTGAGTCCATTAAAACTAATGTGGTCAGCACCTAATGTCGAACACTTACAGAGCTATTGTTTTCGAGGATTTATTTACCGCTACAGATCATTACCCCTAGCGGGGTTGTGATGACCCTACGACGTGGCCCGCCAGAAGTTTAAACACAACGAGTTTGTTGTTATTTTCAGATGCTGCCGAAGTACCATTGTGTGCCTTGGTTGTCGGGTGAGGTGATACGAGTATAGGAGCCGTGTCTTCCGATCATACCGAAGTAAAATCGACGTGGATAAGATTTCCTTCTAAATACGCTGCTTTGATTCGGTTGATGTTGATGCCATCATTAATGCGTTCTTATCGACTATATAGTACTTAGGTTCGCGCTGAAGAACTTTTAAGGGTCCTTCGTATACGGACTCGAGGGGTCGTCGATGCGAGTCTTAACGCACAAAGATGTGTGTACTATATCGTAAGTCAGGTTGAACGAAAATATCAGTTGATTACGATCAAGTGGAAACAGGTTTAACTGAACACATTGCGTTTATAAGCCTGCTCGTGTAGGTGTAAATATCTAACGCATGTGCTTTGACCCACCATTAGGTAAATATGTCCTGGGCAGCTACTAGTAATAGCTCCCGTCAGTGTTCAGTGCGTGAGGAAATTGAGTGAAAGTAAAAATAAATACATTTTATACCCAAATGCTTGGATATTTGACTAAGATGGTCAAGACTTTCTTTAAATTTAGGCTATAGGCCAAATTTATCACAAATCCAACTGTAAATACCCACTATTTTGAATTCAACGACTATATTATTGAAGAATATGCAGAGAAAATTCCGAATTTAGAAACACTATTTAGGAAACAACCACTTAATTTCGATTGCTCTAACAACCGAAATACAGTGAGCTCTCTTTTATGCAATCAAAACATAATTCGATCACCAAAAATAATTATCGTGATAGACAGCACAAGGTGACCTGTTTTTATATTCATACCTGATAGCAAGTTTATCGGTCCTCTTGAAGTATAATAAGTTGAAATTCAAATTATTTTTAAACAGACAACTGTTGCTGGTTCTTCAGCTTTCAGTTAAATGTAACTTATGAATTTTTTCTGTCCTCTAGCTCCAGATTGTTTTAATTGGCCATTCATATTAACTTTTAATGAGACCGTCTCTTGGATTTTTGAATGAGTAGTCGCATAAATGACTAATATTAAGTCTCATGCATGTAAGATAAAGTGGAATTTATTAGTGAGTTCATCACTATAGACACTACGAAGCTGAAGGCGTTGAATGAAGCTTGTTACAAGCTAGTGAACAATGCAAGTAATTTGCCGTCTTCAAATGACATAACTAGCTTGCTGAAATTTTTCCAAAACAGCCTGTACAAGTATGTTTACATAATGTTTATAATAATTTTGTAGCATACTGAAAGATATACAAGTCCTCTCTATCGAGCGCTTTGTGAATAGAATCAATGATCAGGATTGGAGATCCAAACATTTACCTCAACTGGATTACGGGACACTTTATTTGTGCCTTTTGACGATTTCAGAGCACATTCAAAAGCTTACCAACCAGAGCGGTAATTGCTCGGTCGACCAGTTTTACATTTTTGGGAAACGTTAGACAATAGTGATTAATTTATCGCAATCTCCCGATTTTGGGGAAAGTCTGGTGAAATGTTAGGGGAAACTGAAAAATTTCCAACACCTTTAGTGAATGTCATCGAAGTTTCAAGTTATTTTGTTTCAAAACTCAGAATAGGAAAACTTTGAAAGTTTATTTCCCATTTCTCCACAATTTCTATTTCTGCTTCCCCATAACGTGTAAAATTTTCCCTCAAATCGCGAGATCGGGATATTTTAAATCCGATTGAAATTTCAATTTTTTTTTATTCTTTAGCTTGCTAGCGCTTGTCTGATTTAAAGCCACATTGCGTATGAGAAATGTGTTTGACTAAATCTTGAGAACAACTGCTCGAATTGTGTAGAAGTTTGAAAGCAATTGAGAGAAACTCTTCTTATTTTTCACAGTTAAGTACAAAACATGCTCAGTATTTACATAATGGTTGCTTTTTTATCGTTAGGAGCGTCTATTCCTCTAATAATATGTGTTCGAGAAAAGGATTTTTAGGCTTGATAAACAAACCGCTTAAGAATCGGCGTTTCTAGGTCTGAGTGTTCTCCCTTAGTTTCAGAGGAACATGTGAAAACTTTATATAGCTCGTGGAATATTATTTAACCTAAATCATCGTAGCGAAGTGGTCCGCATAGTAATTTTACGTCATAGTTCCGACTCACAATTACTTGATGTTCTAGCCAATTCCTGTTATGAATCGGAATTTAAAAACGAATATTGGTTTTTTGCATATTTTAATAAACTTAGTTTTGTGCTTTGGCTGTTTTATAACTTTTTAAATACATTTGTGGAATTACACACGCATCCTCCTAGTTGTGATCATATGTACAATTTAATGTTGTCTTAGAGGTTGGTTATATTGCTTTGGATGAAATTTTTCATTTTTCTTTGCAAGGTAAGTAAACCCATAAGTTTTCTCAACTACTTCAATTTGTGCAGTCAGGAAAGAAAATTGAGCAGACAAATCCTGAAGCAACATTTTGGATTTTCAAGGAAAAGGATACACTGCAAATAGCTTGTTTTCTGAAAACCTGTTCCACAGTTTTTCATTTCTCCACAAAGTCTTTTATCCTATATTACTTTAATAAACTTTCTACCAGGATTCACCAAATATGGTGGTATTATGCAACTAATAAGGTTGATATTTCGTAAATTCTAGTCCGGCATATTATGATCTACGGTTGAACGGAAATGTGAAGCTCGTAGATTTAAGTTTTAAATGAACAAACAATTTCGTTTCAGTTACTTTAGGTACTGTCTTGCAATTTTGGGTAACACCTGAATTCTAAGATTATTTATTAGTTTGTTTTATTAATTTAAACTAATACAAAACAGATTCTGCGCTCATATTTGTTTGTATTTGCTTTACATTTCCAGCTGTTTGTGAACACCTACTACGTACAATTCAGAGTCTTATATTTTGTTTGGATTATGATTGTTTAGAAGGTGCACCGTTAGCGATCACATGGATGTTGCTTTATTTTCCATCAAATATGCAGTCCAGTGTTATCGATCTACTATGTTCAGTGGTGATACCATTGATTTATAGTAAGTCACTGACTTACTATTTGTTCTTTCTATGTAGAGTGAAGTTTCGGGTTTCGTAAATTAAGGACAGGATAAAGAGAAAATTTGTGCCCCTAAACCATGTACAGATGTTTTAATTCATTCTATTATAGACCTTATACGTTATTTTTCTAAGTAACATTAAAAATAAGACCTTATTGTTAATTATATCAGCTTAAAACGAACATGGTAATCTACTTTCGACCAACAGAATGATTGAATTTCATCTCTCCCATACATAAAATTTGACTACAAAGCAGGAAAAATTCCAAATATACCCTTAGTCTCTGAACGAGTACTGATCATGTGGAGACTATTCCACTGACTAGTCAGACACTCATTAGTTTTGAGTTATGTTAAATGATGATGGCAGACTACAAAAACAATGGTGCTTTGGCCCATATGACCTATTTTAGTAAACATTGACACTAAAAATTCGCTATAGTAAGAAAACAAGGCGTACAGAGTTGCGTATCGACTTTTCTGTTGTGATTTATGGGGCAAAATGTAGGTTATATTTGGTTTTTGACAGTCTGCTTAATTAAGTCAGCTTAAATTGTTCATCAGTGACCACAAAAAATACCCTGGCTTCATAACCTACTAAAGGGTATAGATTTTAGATTTTCAATCTTTAATCATTTACCATTTAAAATGAACGTATAAGGATAAAAGAAGGGATAAAGAAATATTTCGTGGCTAAACAGAAATTTTCCATATTACTTTATATGAATTCAAAACACAGTACCTGCGATTTTTTGTCATGCCTTCGTGACTGATGTGATTAGTTATTGTTTGGAAAATATGTAATGATGACTTGTGCTTATAAAATCAATAGAAAGGTTCGTGAAAATGAGTAACTTTTTGTGCTCAGCAGTTCAATTTATAACTCATTGGGGATTTATCGCGATAGCTAGTGGGTTCAAGATCAGGTGTGAACATCAACTTTTGGATACAAGTCAATTCATCCGATAAGTCACGAACGCACTTTAAAATCTACTGCAAGACATAGTTGATCTATGATATAAGAAAATGATTTGTGCTGTTTGTCACAAACTTATAATTATCGTACACAAAATTTAAAAACATTCAGGTCACTGAGACAGAAAATAACCAAAGGATCTGTAGATAGCTAGCTTTTGATAACGTAAGTAGATACACAAAAAATCGTGAAAAATCTTTTTGTTGTGAGTATAAGCAATAAAAACATTTTTTTTCTCTGGCTAAGATATAAGACGACTAAATCTAGTTACAGATTTCCATAGTAGATTTCTGCAAAAAACTTTGGTCTTTTTGATTCAACTAGTCAGATATTCATCGAACAAATGTAACTAAATATCACACTCGGAAAAATAAACCGTAAAATTGTATTGGCACGTCTTTTGATCTAGTTATTTGAGAGCTTTTTTTAACTTATCTACAACCGAAGCCATTGTAATGTATTCAAAGTTCTGGATTAACTTTATGTTTCTCAATAATTCAGGCTGTCATTTTTTTGTGAACACTTAAAAAGCGAATTACTTCAATACAGTTTTGATGATAAAAGGCATTAAATTCATTAGTGAATGAAGTTTTCTGTTAGAAATTCTTTGTTCTCTATTAAAATTGTTGCTGAACAAACTTTTTAGCCCTACTATAGCTTTCACTGTAATCTAAGATGAATTTGACCTAATTTTTACTTAGTTTATCTGTGTTTATTAAAATCCAGATAAAATGAAACCGAACTACTTTGCTCTTACAATGGCATAGTTGAGAATTTATAAACAACAAAAATATTCATGCAAAAGAATTCTGCCGATACAAACTTTTGTTACTAAACTGACTTCGAATTCACTTATCCTTCGTTTATGTTTATTGATACATACTGAATTAACTAAAGAATTTCAAGCACGTTTAGTAATCTCATGACAGAGTCACTTGTTGAAATGTTGAATTCGAGAACGTTAGGCAAAACATGCATAAAATATAGTATCCGTCAGTGTCAGTCATGTATTCACAGGTGTAATAAATCTTCGATTTCCTTTGTGTTTTATCAATTTTAACCTTGATATAGTATTATTACTATATATGATATCATGTACTGCAGGTACTTTCATTATATATTGCCATCAATTAGAGGCCACTAGTTTTCCAATGATCATGGTAAAAATTAAACAACCAATTTCAGTTTAACTAATATTTAAGTATTTTTTACAATTAAAGAAATATTATTTCAGACTTCTAAACCAGGTAATTCACAGAACACCCATTCTTTCCAACTTATTTATGCACAATGAAC
Organism: Schistosoma mansoni; assembly: GCF_000237925.1. NCBI lineage: Eukaryota > Metazoa > Platyhelminthes > Trematoda > Strigeidida > Schistosomatidae > Schistosoma > Schistosoma mansoni. The sequence continues at coordinate 13,269,548 of NC_031496.1, forward strand.
AATCAAGAATAAACGAAAGTATTTTCAAAATTTAGTAAACATCATTATCATATTTTTAATGAATAAAGTAAATTATTTTCTGTAACCCTTTGATTTGACTTCAGTTAGATCGAACGATGATGTTATCGAAATATACATCCCAGCTACCCTCGTATACAGTAATCGATTTAAATTGTGTTAGTGAATAACGGAAAAGTCAAATATGAGAATGAATTTTGAAAACGTATATTTCGTAAACTTGTTGACCCGGACAGACATTCGAGATAAGAAGCGGGAAAGCGAGGGAGCCAACTCGATTTGATTACGCGTGAATTGATATTTATAGTCCGACAAAAATAAGTCATGGACACTTAATGAACAGGATAATCACCTAATATACATACGCTCATATAAAACGGTGATGGTTAATAAGAGAGTAATTAACAAGGTGACTTGGGAAGAATAAATAAACCAGTTTGTCCGGAAGCTAGAATAACCTATGTGAGCTTGACGTAGGACTAGACACCACTTATTTAAATGTAATCTTTCATTTTATCCAATAACGTAAAAATAATATCAGTAATTAGGTTATGTTGATAAAACCTTGTAACACTCATTATATTTTAGACAAGAGATTTTTATTGGTTTGTATTTATTTATATATTCGCCCTTTAGACATGTCAGATGATCAAGAATCCTATGCAATAGATTGTATTCCATCTATTTTAACATTAGTATTTCAACATGTAGAAAAAGTTGGTAAGTAAATTTGTATTTTCTGAGGATAAAGTTTAATAAGTAGCTTTAATAGTTATTTTATTGTTTGAACAATTAATAATTAGGTATCCGAATATTGTATATGCTAGGTGAACATTATAAGTTAGAGATCCAAGAATGCGACGAAACCCAGCTATTGTTTATTGATTTGTATTTATAACCTAATATTATTTATTTGAAACATGCAACAATCGTTGGTACGATAAAATTTTATGAATTTTTTCTGGTGACGTTAAAATGACTACACTTTTTGTTTACTCTTAACGATAAATTTTGAGGTTATGACCAAAAATATTAAAAATATTGTGAGTGGTTTGAGTATTATGGAGATATCTGTTGAATATATCCAGGTATGCACTTTTTTGGTCAAATAATTATTCTCTTGTAATAAAAATTGTCGAAATCGTTTCAGTAGTTTAGAACAATAAATTTTCCTAATCTACATTGTACCGATAATTGATGAGTTGAAGTTACAGGATTGGTGTGACAACATTATAATGGTCAAAATGAAATATGATTTTTGGGAATGTTTTAGTCGTAGCATATAATGTATGAGAACTGTAGCTACAAACTAATGCAAATAATATCATTTATAAGGAATGTAAAGGATGAAGGTATTATTAATTTTTAATTAATCCTGGGAGACATATGAATAATGAATTTAAACCACAGTCATTATAGTATTATTCGGTTGATTTTAGACAAAATTGATACCTGCCTGTCCCTGTATCTTAATTATACACTCTGATTGAATTTTTTCCTTTCCATCATCTGTTTAAGACAGATTCACTAATGTATATCTAATACACGCCAAACCTCTTCACTTTATTCAGTTATTTTCAATAAAAATATCTAAATACTGTTAGTAGTTTAATCATAAATTACTAACTTTATCAGTTAAAGCCTAGGTAATGAGTAACTAGATAGAATAAAAATGTTTATTGTTTAATAACAAAGTATTTTGAATTTGTGTTTGTTTTTCTAAATAAGTGACCATTACTTTTGTGGTGGAATAACAGTCAAGAACCACGACTATCTAAAACCTAAATCATTTAAATACAAGTAAACAAATAACCAGAAAAAGTGTGACATTTGTTTTCGTCAACAAGAATGAACATTTGAATATAGTTCTTTGATAACAAAAGAAAAATGACTAAAATGACTTAAAACTTGTAGTGGTGTATTACTTTCATCAGTCAAGGAAATGATTCATTGAGTTAATACGAAACAGATTGTAAATGTGTCGGAATCCCTCTATTTGATCAAATCTATTTTATTAACGTCTAACTTTTAAAAAAATCACAATTGATAAACTTAATGTAGCCATTCAATATTTTTAATCTTTACTCTATAATTTACATTTTAGAATATCATGTTTGGGTATTAGAAAGCTTTATGTCCAAAAAGAAAGATTTATATAAAGTAAGTTGGGAACTTTTAATGCAAGCTATACTCTATTTTCTTTAGAGTAACATTGCTTATTTATCAAATCAATAATCATGTAACTGTAGTTTAGATTCAACCAGACTAGTTTAAACGGGCATAGAAAGTATCACTGATCCTGAATTTATTTGTTCATTTGTTTGTCTTTAGAATAGATTTATTATGATTACTGTTATTATCATTACTATTCCAGTCACGTAATTAATTTTGGTAATTTATTTTTACGGCTTTTTTATTAATTTATTTTACCATTTAGGACTTACTAATGATTATAGCTTATGGACCAACTGAAGCTAGACTCCCAGCTGTTTGTTTATTTTTTCATTATTGGCCAGAAAATTATCCGACAGCATTCTATGGAAATCAAGCATTACAACCAATACACTATACGTGGGAATGTAAGTATACAGACGTTTACTTTTTTTAATGTGATAACTTGCGTGAAATGTAATAGGAAAGGACTTGAAGAATTCTAATAGATTTTTTGAAATATCGGTCAGTAAAATAATTTAGGCTTTGATTCATGTCGTTACATGATATGAATGAATCTAATGACCAATTTCTCTTGTTTTCAAACCAATTAGTATGAATTACTCATTATATTTTTATCAATTTGCAACTGTGAGTAGTTTGAGAAAAAATATTTAAATAGTCATGTGTTTGTTAAATAATAAGTGTTTTTGTAGAAAGAAAAGTAGAGTTTCCTAATATTTTGCAGTTTGGTAATGAATGAGTCTCTGGAGGATGGAGAAAATCATTCCTATATTTCTATTGTGTCAAGCTTAGTCCATTGTTTGCTGTCATATCAACTAGCTATGCCGTATCTGCAGCTCAGAAAAACTGTATTATCGTCATCATCTCCTTAATAATCTCTAATTTTAGTATCCCTCCATCCCTACCCTCCAAATTTGTTTTTTCTAACCACATTACTGCCTTTAGCCTTTTTTTCTGTCATTGCCGATCTATTATTTAGATTTCTTTTTTATGTTTATCTCGTCGTGCTAATCAGAAATGGTAGTTTGGGTCAACTTACATCTGTTCTGAAATCTGTGTTGATAATGTTCGTATGTACCGTTGATTCTTATTACGTCAATAGACGATTTGTCATTTACCTATAAAAATAAAATGACTCGGTAATACATTAGTGTGTCTGTTCTAATAAAATAACGGAGAGCGCCTCCTAGACTGATATTTGAAAACATTTCAAACTTTATTTACTTAGATGTCCACAACATATTTTTACTTCCGTTATAACTTTTTACCTCACTTTGAAACTTAATGTATTATAAAATCATGTTAATAACTACTGTTATGATTATTTTATTCGCATTTCATTTTACAACTAATTTACACATTTTCAGCAAACATGTTCTAATAATTTATGTTGAATTTTGATTAATAAGTTAGTTACGCATAAGATTTCTACTTTTCAGCTTGGAAACCGATTATGTGTTACAGAAATGACTGTCCTAATAAAACTGGAAAAGCTTTGGCAATGAAGGTAAATTCTTATATTTAACACCATACAGAATAAATAGAAACCATTATTTCCTACTACTTATAAGTAGTTAAGAGAGATAAAAAGAACAACAGTTGACGTACAGTGTTTTGTACTCATTATTTGTGTTATGTTTAGACTGAATTAAAAATTGAAAGAGCTTCATTGACACAAATTAATCTAAGTTTTATATATTAATATGAGGAAGATATGTAAATGTGCAAATAACTTGTATCTATATCATAACTACGAACGATCTCATAACAGATACAACCAAGGACAATCTAACACTGGAGCGAACACTTAATCTACTAACTACATCTAATAATAATCTTCCGTTAACATACCGTGAACTAGCTTTATACTCGTTATGATGTAACTGTTTAAATTTAACTTCAGTAAAACTGTTGTGAATATCCCTAATTATAATAATATTCTTTCTCATTTCTGAAGTTTTACGATTTTCACTTACTTTTGCTTTTATAAGTTATAAATGCTGCATACTTTCCATACGCCCTTTTTATCGGCTTATTCTTGATACTTCCCGTTCTTTGTATTTCTCAGTGCAACTTTTAGTGCATTAATGCAACAGTTTTGAATAACGCTTCTATCTTTTCTCAAAATGATTAATGCACTAATTTTAATACGATCTTTACTTCTTTGCTGAAGTACAGCTAGTATGTTAGGGAAAACTTCGAATTAGTTTTCAATAACTATTTCCGTACATTTTGATATCTGCTGTCATCCACTAATTGACATATGTGTCTGTTCCCCTTATTATTGATTTCGTTGCTCCTAATAATATAAATACTTAATGGTTTTAAAATCACCATTTCATCAGAGGTAGTGTGATAGTTAGTTTGGATGTTTAGCTATTTTTAACAGTACGATTGGTAAAATTGTTTCATAAATATATAGAATATAATTAGTTTTGTGATGGATATTTCGATTTCTAAATAAGACATTTTACTGAACTTGTCAATAGATAAGTATCGCCCTCACATTAAGTTATATTTAATCAACTGTCACTACCACACAATATAACAATTATATATCATTCACGTTTTCGTATAGATGACAGTTAACCCAAAAATATCAATTCAACAAAGTGGCAAACCACCACCTTTGTACGTTTGCTTAGATTGTGCTGATGCATTAAACCGTTTGGATTTTGACCAGTTGATTGATATTCTTCTACCGACAAAACAGGTAAGTTTAAAAACTAACTATGGTTTTTTCGAGAAAAATTGATTTTACATGATGCTTCGTTCAAATATCATTTGATAAGCCATGAGATAAGTAATATCGATAATTCAGGTTGAAGAGTGGACGATTTTTCCAGTAATCTGCGTTTAGCTTTAATTCAGCCACTATCATATATATCTTTATCCCATCATTACCAACCATTGAGAGAACCAGGAATTAACTGTAAGATAAGAGATCAGGTTAAGGAAAAACGCTAAGAAGTAATAAACAACTATATCTCATGTCGATAGAAATATAATTTAGACAGTAATTAAAAAGTTATACTGCGTCACTCCTACTTTTAAAGTTTCGTCTGATAATTTCGTCTTAAAAGATAATGAAAACATCACCACTATTCTGCCGAACTCAGAGAACACAACTGTGAGGATGGTCCACAGGTGAAGTCGAAGAGGCTCTAGGAAGCCCAGGAAGAGCCGCAGACATTCCATCCAATCAGGGCTAGGGGAATGTTCTAGAAATGCCAACGTGGAGCTTCTCCATTGGATGGATTAGTTTGATACCTATGTGCTTATTGGTTGACCTAAATGATAATTTACTTTCAGCCAAAAACTATAAATACACGAGATTTCTGTGCTATATTTTGACACTGTTTGGGGCAATAAACTTCCTGCTTACCAGTCTTTGTCTTCTCTCTTTTGCGACGTTTGCGGGTTCTATCGTTCAAGTAGTCAAGTAGTTCGCGGCATATTAAGAATCAAGGTTCGAGATATAACAACTGGCGACGGGTTAACTTATCAAGATGTCTATTACCTTTGACCAATTTGAAGCTTTTCTAGAGCGCCATGAAAAACGGCTTGAACAATTCCAGATGCGCATACTCGAAAAACTAACCCAGCAGATGAACCTCAATAAGAATGGACTTACAGATGTTTCTGCCAAATCGCATGCTGATTGTATCATTGATTCCATTCACGAATTTCATTTTGATGGTGTTGCTGGTGTAACATTCGAATCTTGGTACAAGAAATATGAAGATGTATTTAATGTCGACCTAGAAACTTTTGATGATGCCGCCAAGGTCAGGGTGCTACTACGAAAGCTGGGTACCATTGAACATGAACGATATACTAATTACATTCTGCCCAAGAACCCAAGAAACATTTCATTCGAAGAAACAGTTAAAATTTTGTCGCAAATTTTCGGTGAACAGTCTTCCTTGTTCAATATTCGATATCAGTGCTTGAAAATAGTAAAAGCCGGCAATGATGACTGGTGCAACATGCTAGCATAATAAATCGCGAATGTGAGCGCTTTAAACTATCAGCAATGACAGAAGACCAATTCAAATGTCTTGTTTTCGTATGCAGCTTACAATCTTCAGAAGACGCCGACATTAGAACCAGAATTCTAAGCAAAATTGAACAGTGTCCAAATATCACCCTTCAAGAGGTGACTACTGAATGTCAGCATCTGGTGAACTTGAAGCATGACACTTCAATGGTAGAAAATAATGGTCGACTACCTTATGTACAGGCAGTAAGTGGGAAGCAAAAGCAGAACACAACCATTAAGAAGCCTCCATCCGCATGTTGGTTTTGCGGAGAGCTGCATTACAAAAGGTTCTGCCCATACAAAAACTACCGGTGCACTAGATGTCAGCTCAAAGGACATAAAGAAACATGCTGTAAGAAGAAGATGCACCGTCGTTCATCAAGTGTTCATTTCCGAAGACGTAAAAATTGTTCATCAACCAATAGAATAATGGTAGCACGTACCAGAACAGAACATGATCGAAGAAAGTATGTAACCTTGAATGTTAATAAACGCCGTACTCGACTTCAGCTCGATACAGCTTCTGACATTACTTTAATAAGCCCAGAAACTTGGAGGAAGATTGGGCGACCAACAGTGCATCGAACAACACAACTAGCGCACAGTGCATCTGGCGGTAAGTTAAACATTGTAGGAGAAATACCTTGCATTGTGTCTAAAGGTGAGGTTACGACAAATGCAACCATATATCTTACGAAGAACCCAGGACTCGACTTATTGAGTCTAGATCTTATAGAAACACTCAAGCTAGCAGAACATTCAATTAATAGCATCTGCAGACGAGTTACTTCTGATAACTCCTTAGAGAGTAGCCAGAAAAATACTGTGTTGCAAAGACATCACAAAGTGTTTAAAGAAGGATTAGGAGAATGCACGAAGGCTGAAGCAGTACTAACTTTAAAACCTGCAGTTACTCCCATTTTTCGACCTAAAAGACCTGTACCCTATGCTGCCCTCCCAGTGGTTGAACAAGAGATAGAACGACTTCAAAAATTGGGTGTCATTGAGCCAGTGAATTTCTCAGAATGGGCTGCACCTATAGTGGTAGTAAAGAAGACTAATGGTAGCATCCGTTTATGTGCCGATTACTCAACCGGGCTAAACGAAGCCCTAGAAACTCATCAGTATCCACTACCCCTACCTGAAGATCTTTTTGCTAAGCTGAATGGTGGTAAGCTCTTTGCAAAGTTAGATTTATCGGAAGCTTATTTACAAATTCCGGTTGCTGATGAATGTAAAAATCTGCTCACCATAAACACACACAAGGACCTATTCAGGTATAATCGACTACCTTTTGGAGTCAAGACGGCCCCATCTATATTTCAGCAAGTGATGGATACTATGCTACAGGATGTTCCAGGTGCTGCAGCCTATCTGGATGATATAATAATTATGGGAGTAGATAAAATAGACTTAGAAAAGAAGCTCGACCAGGTGCTGTCGCGAATAGCCGAATATGGATTTCGACTGCGTGCAGAGAAATGTAACTTTTGTATGAAAAAGGTAAGCTACCTCGGATTTATAATCGACAAAGATGGCAGAAGACCAGACCCAGAGAATACTCAGGCAGTGAAAACTATGCCTAGACCAACGGACGTCCCTACACTACGATCCTTTCTGGGACTAGTTAGTCATTATGGAGCTTTTATTCCTAACCTTCATCACCTGCGTGCCCCCTTAAATAACCTTCTGGCGAAGAATGTGAAGTGGGATTGGTCTGCGGATTGTCAAGCCGCTTTCGAGGAAATCAAGAAAATACTAGTCTCGGATCTGCTGCTCACCCATTATGACCCATCCTTACCCATTGTAGTAGCATCAGATGCTTCAAACCATGGCATTGGAGCAGTTATTTCTCATATCATGCCAGACGGATCTGAAAAAGCCATATCGCATGCAGCTAGATCATTAACTACAGCAGAACGTAGCTACAGTCAGATCGAAAAGGAAGCATTGTCGATTATCTTTGCCATAAAAAAGTTTCACAAGATGATATTTGGACGCCAGTTCACCCTACTAACTGACCATAAACCATTGTTAGCCATTTTTGGGTCGAAGAAAGGTATCCCGGTATACACAGCAAACAGACTGCAACGGTGGGGAACTACACTCTTAGGTTATGACTTTAAGATCAAGTACCAGCCCACTACTGATTTCGGACAAGCAGACGCTTTGTCTAGACTGATTGGTTCGCGAGTAAAACATGAAGAAGATACATTGGTAGCAGCAATTGAGACGGAAGCAGAAGTACATCGAGTATTGGAAGACGCAGTCGATGGCTTACCAGTCACTTTCAAAGCTATCAAAGAAGCTACGATAAACGACAAGACATTAAGAGAAGTTAGTGGTTATCTCCTAACCAGGTGGCCGAACCGTCGTTTCCAAAGTGAGATGCTACAATATTTCCGCCGGCGAGACTCACTCATGATGGTCGACTCATGTATTATGTTTGGTGACAGAATTGTTGTTCCAAAAACATTACGCCACAGGGTTCTGAAACAATTCCACAGCGGCCATCCCGGGATCAATAAGATGAAAGCGTTAGCTCGAAGCTACGCATACTGGCCATCAATGGACCATGATATAGAGCGAAAATGTCGCAGTTGTTCGTCCTGTTTAGAGGCCGCAAAGAACCCAAATAAAGCTGAACCGCAACCATGGCCAAAACCAGACGGTCCCTGGCAAAGAATACACGCTGATTTTGCCGGCCCAATACAAGGCAGAAATTACTTGGTTGTTGTCGACGCCTTCACAAAATGGCCAGAAGTATACGACATGCCGAAAATGACGTCAGAGAGTACTATAAGAAAATTGACAGGTTTGTTCGCTTGTTTTGGGGTTCCTGAGATCTTAGTGACTGACAACGGCACCCAGTTCATGTCATCTGTCTTTAAACGGTTTTGCATTGAAAATGGCATATCACATCTACAGTCTCCCCCGTACCATCCTCAGTCGAATGGCCAAGCAGAAAGATTCGTGGATACTATAAAACGAGCTCTAGTTAAAGGGGGAGGAGAGGCCATCCCAGAACAAGTAATCAGCAAGTTCCTTTTGTCTTACAGAGTTACCCCCAATCCGGCAGTACCCGAAGGTAAGTCACCAGCCGAGTGTATGTTCGGAAGGAAAATTCGAACAATCTTTAGCAGTATGTTGCCACCTAGAAAGACAAGTAAACCCACGAATGGAAACCATATGGTCACTCGTAGCTTCAAGGTGGGTGAAAGGGTACTCGTTAAATCGTATCAAGGTGGAAAAAGGTGGGAACCAGGTATTATAGAACGTCGAATTGGAAGTGTATTGTATTTAATCCGAAGAAATGTCGGTACTTGTATAAGACACATCAATCAAATGCGAAGGGATGGCAGAACATGGATGCCACAAAGCCGGCTCCCATTTCATTTGCTCATGAATTCGTCTCCAAAAAGCACTCAGGCGCGCGAAGGTAGAAAAGATAAAAGACGCAAGAGCAAGGCGACACAACCTTCGAGAGTAATGAGTCGCAAGAGAATCGCGGTAACTCAATTCCAGGTGGATCCGAGAAAAAGGACTTATACAACAGACTTTAAAGGGGGGAGGTGTGAGGATGGTCTACAGGTGAAGTCGAAGAGGCTCTAGGAAGCCCAGGAAGAGCCGCAGACATTCCATCCAATCAGGGCTAGGGGAATGTTCTAGAAATGCCAACGTGGAGCTTCTCCATTGGATGGATTAGTTTGATACCTATGTGCTTATTGGTTGACCTAAATGATAATTTACTTTCAGCCAAAAACTATAAATACACGAGATTTCTGTGCTATATTTTGACACTGTTTGGGGCAATAAACTTCCTGCTTACCAGTCTTTGTCTTCTCTCTTTTGCGACGTTTGCGGGTTCTATCGTTCAAGTAGTCAAGTAGTTCGCGGCATATTAAGAATCAAGGCTCTAGATATAACAACAACTCTTTAAAAATTTATTTTCTGCTTAACTCAATTGGTGTTTGGCTTACAAAGTAGAAAAGGAACTTAATTTTTATGGTCATTCATTAATGGCATCTAAAAATTCTTTATCTTGTAGGAAACTGAAATTATTTTCTTATAGTACCAGTTTTCATATAGGTATTTCATTTTCCCAGCTTAAACTCCATCCATTTACTGTATAACTGTTGCTTTATTATTAGGTTAACAATTACAATATGAAACAGAAATAAATGAAGTCACTAACTGTCAGTATGATTAAATAAAGAATTATCCTATACAACTGTAAACAGTGGCGAACTACGTCTTCGTAGTCTATACAAGCGTTTCAGTTTTCTTAAGACTAGACAATATGACAATAGTTTCCAGAGGTGATTATAGAGCTGAACAACATAGGCTTATGTAGAATGGGTAGTCTTATTTTTTTCCAGTCTTTCTTTTTCGTCTGTTAGTAAGCACAAAATATTGATAATTTCCTGTTATTCGTTGATTTTGTTCTAGTACCCTACACTGTTATTTAAACCGATAATACTGTATTGCTTTGATTTCTTTGCTGTTTGGTTTACTTTTTCTAGATAAGTTTAACATGTGAATCAAAAACCTGTCGTAGTAAAAACAACTCAGCTTCCGTTACATGCTGGTCTACTGGTTGTACATATTTAACTGGAAATAGAGCTATAAGGTTATGTGAATTATGTCATTCACTGCGGCACATTTATCCCGATATAAATCAGCCATCAGCTGATCGAAACAAGAAACAAATGGATACAAATTTAACTCAAAATACTTCTGATACTACTACTCTCTTTGAAGTTACTAATAGTACTAGAATTAACAACGATAATAATGACGAAGATGATCACAGTACGACACACATTTATCAAGTATGTGATGTAATACGTTTTGCGCTAACAAGATCCTGTATTTTGTTTAAAGAACCGCATTCATTTTCGATATTGTTTCGCATTTAAACCATTTTGTTACCAAATTTAACAAGGGGGACTCTAAGCTTTGTGAAACTAAGTCCTGACAAAGATCAATGACGATAAGACGACCTCTATATGTACAACAATGCTATATACTTTCATCATTCTGTTGCAAATTTCTGAATAGAAAAAACATAATTTACGTTACGGGATACAACTTGGAAACCTGAAAATCACCGGGAAGAATTGTGAAATCTAAACAGTAAATTTAATATTGATTACAACGATTTTTTGTTGTGGCACTATTTCGCGTTAGAATGTATCTGTTAATATTCGATTCCATTTCAGGTGTAGAATATAGTCCTGGTTGTATAGAGAGATGCGAGGCTCCTGCTAAGTTTCTCACGTCATCAGACATAACTGCTCAAAGATACTTTGTAACGTCGCTTCTGATTAATTATAGTCGAAATGTATTTAGTTTTTGTGGTCTTTCTAATACATGGGATTAATTAGTTCAAGTTATTTGTCTTCTGTTCATTTATCTTTCTGCCTTTATTTGTTTATGTTCTCGTTTTAAGTTATTACAGTGTCGTTGTACTGTTTTTAAACTTCTACATAAATGTGTGTCCGTTTTTTATACTATTTTTCTAAACTCCTTTCTTATAGCTCAGATATGGGAGTAAGATTAATACAATAACAAAATATCAGATACTTTTGAATAATAAAAAACGGGTGATCTGGTTATTTACCATTAAGAAACTCATACTCACTCGTTTATAAGTGTGATTATGTTGTTTTTTTGTTTAGAGCAATACTTGAGAGACGTCTGTTAGAAAAAATGCACACACGAAACAGCTGGATAGGGTCTTAAAAATTTATTTTTGAAACCATACTTTCAACACAACGGTATTATCATAGTTATGAAGTATATTTTGTAATTTCTGATCCAGAATTACATAAAATACTTCTAATCCTGAATTAATGAAGAAAAAAGAATTTTAGTATTATGTCCATAGTTCGTTTATTTCCTGTCTGAGAAATTAAGCTCATAAAATTTTATAGATCAAATCCTGGCATGATGTAAATACTATTTCATGTACAAATAGAATGCATATCTAACGATATATATATATATATATATATATATATATATATATATGGAAATATAGAATAAATTATAATTAAATTGTATATACAGTACAGCCAATCTACATGTTGATCTGTTCACAGATCATTAAAAAAGGACCATAGACCTCCAAACTATAAATGCTTCTATGTCCGTTATGATAGTGAGAAATATTCGGAAAGAGGAAATGAAATACGTGGAGCTTAGATAACACTTCTGATAAAGTATGAAAACAAATTTATCGCATTTCAGAGTAATTATATTTAGAGTTTCTTATTTTTAATAGATAATATAAGAAAGACTTTGCTATCAGATTGAATTTTGCATTCAGGTCTGACAAATGAGCTTGAAGGAAAAGTTAGATGTCATCAAGTTATAAGCTTCCTATAACTAGGGATAATGTAAATTTTTCATGTTTTATACTTTAGAACTTTATTCAGCCTAACATAGCTTGATCGAAAACTAGATTATGAAATCCCTAAATCTGTACACTGTCAAGCGTCAAGTTATAAAAAATAGAGCATAAAACTATTTAAAAAAGATTAAAAAACAGTCAAATTGAAACAGTTCCATTTGGTTTTGTTTAAGATTTGAATGTTTTCAATTTAATCAATAAAGAAATAAACTTAACTGATTTTATTGTGAATAATTCAGAAATCGGGTTATCATTGACAATAAGCTATATGTAATGTACTAAATTCCCTAAATGTACGGCTATGTTACAGTTCACAATTCTAGAAAAAAGTTTGTATGAAATTTCATTATGAGTGTTTGTATCTCAAATAGACAATAATAATCTTATACAAGAAAATTAATGTTTATGTTATCAAAACAAGCTTTTACACTCTGTTTTTACAATCATTATTACTAGTAAATTAAAAGCATAACTGTAGTAATACATTCCTTCATTAATAAACCGAAGTAACTTGTTGTTTTTCGTTTTATATGAAAAATGCTAAAGTTGGCCTAACGACGTTTTTTTGTAATTCTCATTTGCTACCAGAGTTCATTACCAGATGTATGGGATATGTCGATTGATTCTCAACCTTACATGATTCAAGCAATAATATCATTAACATTGGAGACAATGCCACGCTGGCGTCAAGTACTACTAGGGGGTGTTGAAAATGGAGATGAAAGTACTAATCGCATAGTAGCTGGTTTAACATGCCCTAGTTCTTCTGCTCCTGGCGGCCCAACAACCACTAATGAAATGGTTATGATTGGATTAAGTGGAGGAAGTTTAATTTCTTCAAATTTATCTGGAAATCTTATGAATAGTACAAATGTAGTTCAAGTAGGTGGAAGTACAACAGGACAAATAAGTTTCAGTGATTTTGGAACAAACCCAATAGTAAGTTTGACAGAGAATTTAGTGATTTCATAGGCTGGTAAATTTACGTTGTAGTGAATGAGAACACGGGGAACAACGAAATGTACTCTAACACAACATTACAGAATCTCTTACTAAAATCTAAGAACCATACAGTTCATTTGCAAATGGCATTCAGTTGTCTCAGACTTCATTGTTCCTTCATTTCCATACCAATCACTTTCTGTTTTCGTTCTCTCCTCCTCGGTCTTCTTGATTTTCTGCTGTCTGGCATTTCACTTTCAATTGATGATACATACTACTTATATCTTTCGACATCAGTAGCAAACACCATAATGTCTATATAGTTATAAATATAGTCCAAGAGTTTTATAATTATGTCAAACTGAGTATTGTAAGTGTTTCGATAGATGTAAGTAAACTGACTAATATGTATGCATGTTTAATCCAGACTGGAACAGCAACTCGTAATCAAACGACTTCTGGTAGTTGTGTTGGTAATAGTGGAATCGCTGGTATTAACGATTTCGCAAATAACACTGGGACAGAAACTGGCGCAATTACATTGCTTGGTCGTTATCGTGATGAAGATCATAGAGTTTTGGCAATATACGGTGCTTTTTTAGTAGGTGAAAAATGTCGACCACGTGAACGAATTAATCTTGTAAGTTTACTTGAAATATTTACATGCACAATCTATAGATTTGAATGTTTTGATAGAAACTTACTTTGTTTTCCTATTACATGTTTATCAATAAATCAACAGCACCAGTTAATTTTTTTCTTTAAATTCTATAATAAACAATTCAATGAACGACAAAATGAAGGTATGCAGTACATATAGGTTAATTGCATTTAAACTGTTAACTTATTTCGGGTCGGTTACACGTCCTTATCTTTTTGGTGTATTTGAATGGACTTATCCGAATCCATAGTATTTCAGTGAAGTAAAAGACTCACATGAAGAGTAGCCTATATGGGGGTATACCTTCTGATCAGTAAAATTTATAGGAAATTGAAGAACTAAGATTTTATACAATCTCTCATTAATAAATTTAAACAAAGCAAGAGCGTTAAACGTAACAAAATAAGAGAAACTCATTTGATTCATATACTCCCTTTAGCTGCTGACTATCCAGAAATAATTGTAATGTTTATTTAAAATCAATGTACATACTTTATATTATACTGATAACTATTAGTAAATTAACAATAAGTGTGGAAGAATAATAAAAGTATTATAGCAGTTAATTAGTTATGTATTAACTAATCTGAAAAGTCTAGAAATTAGTCCTAAAATACGAGGAGACAAGTTGATGGAAAATGAAAATTCATGCCAAAAGTTATGTAAAAACAACTATATAAGCGAATAGAATTATCGATTAGAATGTGTAGCGCTTAAAAAATGGCACGGGAACGAAGAAAATGTGTTTATAATTCTGAGAAAGAGATAAGATCTTCAATTAAAAGTGGGAGACCGTATTATTTTTTGAAGTAAATACGTTCAATCTCAACTTCTTACTATCATTAGCTTCAGCAAAAAACAATGAATTCAGAATTATTTACTATTCGATTATTTTGAAGACTTTATGTTCCCTATAAAGTAGATGACGAAAAATTTCGAGGAATTGGGTTAACTTATCTACATGAACTGGTAACACCACGTTTTTTGGACCTGATAAACGACCAATCTTATTCATGATTCATTAATTTTGTATACGTTTTAACTTATCGTTTAGGAATTACTTACAAGAATTACAGCTGGTATTTTTAACTGGTTTATGGATACCATCTATACAGCAGAAGGTTTGTTTGCGCTATATATATATATATATATATATATATATATATATATATCATTTTGTTTAAATGCTAGTTCACAGTAAATGTTGTCAATTTGTCGTAAAATTTGCACCCTAGTTATTTCGAAACAGTTTTACATATAGACCAACCTGATTATCGAAACAGGTGTCATTTTAATTTTGAGTTCATCATTCAAACGGTTGATATTGTTTCATGTCAAGACAATAGATGTGAAATAATAGTTTTATATCAGGGGATGTTTGAAAGAAAGTTAGGAGCGGCCAAACCAAAACATGGCATCAGTGCTTGAAGTCACTAACCTCTAGTCTGAGCCAGGTTGTTAGATGCAGACTACTTGGTTGGGGTCCGCGTGACTATCGTGACCAATCGTTGGAGACTCTGTGTGACATGGCTCAGAAACGATCACAATGACGTAGGTGTATACACTCCCTGTTTTCCCTTAAACTGTGAGATAAAAATTGCTTCATACCTTTCTTTCTTCCTGTACTATATCCTTATATACAATCTTTTATATATTACCATCATTAAATTAACTACTTCTATGAATTCGGTGTTCATCTTGTTGTGCTAATGAGGTACGGCAACTTGAACCTATGGATATATGTACCTGGTCCTACGTTGTAGCTGACTGACTTACATCAGCCCCTTTGTTGTCGAAATAATAATGTTTCACTCAAAATTGACGTAGTTTTGTTTTCGATAATCTTAAAAGTGATTGGTTAATAACAATCTGGAAATTGTTAGCCTGTCATTTGTTGCGATTCCAATAATTATGGAAATTAGACAAGTAACCATAGCTACTTGCTAGTTCTTTTATATCCACAAGTACCTACTAATATCAGTTGATGCACTCTCTTGTTCCCTTCACTTACATTCTTAAATGAATTGATACAATGACAGTATTTCAATAATTCTGAGATACTAGGAAAATCGCACAGGTTAGGTGATATTAATTGACTGCAATTATCATCTATGTAACGTAAACATTTTTATACTGTTCATGAAAATTTCAGTGTTTGTAATCAATCTTCACATCATAAAATTAAAAAAAAGTATTTTACAGAAACTCATTCATCTGAACTCAGAGATGCTCGTTTCTCTCTCTTTCTTTAAAGTGGTAAATTATTTTATAAGTGATTCTCTTGGATGAGAATTCTGTTCGTGGTCAATAAAATGATGTTAAGACATAACAATTAAAGGACATCTTGCGTAGCAGACGTGACTTATTAAAGTGCCTATATCACACACCTGTACATTAACTATTCAGTAAATAACTTATTGTCAGATCTTTATAAACGTGATTATAATTGACGTCTTCTGACTGGCCTACGATACTTGTGTGCTAAGAAAATGATTTATTTCCTATAGTTCAGTTCTTGAGTGGTGTTAGAGGTATGAGGGTAGTTATCACTTCCCGGTTGCTCACACCGTGGAAGTGTTCTTCTAGAGGTATCTATAGTTACTCATTGGGTAAATAATTGTTATTATTATTTTGTAAATATTTTGATTTCTTCGATGGTATAATAAAGAATAACTAATGTAATTCCAAACTTGATAGGATTTTATAATTAAATATTAATTTATGTAAACTAGATAACTTGTGCTTTAGTCAGTATTAGTAATGAACAGTTATTAAGTTTGTAAAAGAGATCAGTTGGAGAAAGCACATGAAATGATGAATAAATTGTTGCTTAATTAACAAAGATAATTATTAGGTTCATGACGGACATTAACTATTTTTAGTCAACTGAAAAAAGTATTTGTGCATATATTTTTCACACATAAATATTAATTTGTATGACGTTTCAAACATAAACATGTTCATTTCGCTTATAACACATCATACCCCGATGAACATTTTAAAAAAGAAAAAAATATGCAATTAGTGTAAAATATAAATCGTATGTACTATATTATAACATTTTGAATTGTATCATCTGGAACTGATGTACAACAACACTGTGTTACTTCATTTTTTGTTTAGTTATTTAATCAAACTACTAACTGTGAATTAAGTAGCTAAAAAACGTTACCAACAATAAATTCCCTATACTTTTTAATTGTTTTATAATTTATCTCATGCACTTTTATTAAAGCAAATCATTTCATTAGTTATTACAAAAATAAACAAATAAACTTGATTATTTATTGATTTTAGCAAGTATCACATTCGATGGTCGGGGAAATTTGAGACGACGATGTAAATACATTCATGTATATTTTTATAATGTTTATTTATAAAACATACTGCTGCCCTAATATTGCTTATTCACATAAAATATATTTACATATATCTATGCACAGCCATATATTACCTTGTTCATTATACTGATTCTATGATTAATTTTGCTTAGTTCTATGTAACTTATCACAACAGCACTGCTTTTAATGTTAATCCGAACGCACCAGTTATGCATTAAATTTACTCTTTCCCACGTTTGCTTTAAATGTATACGTATTAACTATTGTTTATGAATGCATGATCAAATTAATATGCCTAAATGATCCTAATAAGAAGCTTAACGCTTAACAATCGAATGCTTTGATCAATGGAGCGCCATTTCAATACTTATTACAATCTTCATTTAGATAGTGTATTAAGAATACGAAATATTTCGGAACTTTGTAATTTATTTTTTTTAATACATGCCAAACAATTTCGGTGAACACAGAGTTGCCAAAGCATGCTTGTGAACACAAAATCGTCAGCTGAGGTATATTTTGGATATTAGAAAACAACATAGAACACACCCAGTTTAAGTATAAAACTAAATCAGCATTATTAGGGCAAGTTTGATATAGCTACAACTAACCCGTTTCAACTGTACTATGTTGTAGGATTAATCTCAACATATCTTTTGTAGTGTTTCATGAAATTAGTCCAGGGTGACTGCTTAGACTGATTGAAAACTTAGTCATTGAAAAATTCAGAAAACTTGTTGTGTTCCTGATTGTGGTTAGGATGAAAGGTTTACGGTTACAAATTAAAGGGTTTGAGTCAAGTATTACTATTCAAGGTATAAGGTTAGAATTTAAGGATATAGTTGATTTATGTGTTATTGATAAATTATTTAGAAAGAACTGAGATTTTGATGCACTTAACTGTCATCCTTACTCCTAGATAGCATGAAGTCATTTTTTATTATTATTTCAAATGCTCTGAGCAATAAACAAATATGTTTCTGCAGCTCATTTATAAAGTGATGTAAGATATAAGTCAAGCATTAATAAATTCAATGTAGAAACCCAAAAGTTGTCTTTTTTCCTATTCTAATTAACTAATCCCTTTACTTTGAAAGTGGTATATTTTTTCTTAGTGTTATTATATTTCAAATTCTTTTCAGTTTCACATCAATTATGGTAGATTTCATCTCATTTCACCATCTAAATTTATCTCAATGGAATTTAATTGTTTGAGAGTTGTTTGTGATGTTCAATGAATTATTTCATCAATAAAACAACTTTTAATTTAATAAGCTAAATTTTCAAGCATAGTTGTTTAGCGCTTAGCTAGTAGTTTAGCACTTATCATGTAGAGATTAAATGGAAATGGAAAATGGACTGGTGATTTACGTTCTCGATATTAAACTTACTAGAAGAGGAGGTCTGTTTACAGCAAAGTTAAATGAACATGCCATGTAAATAGTTTCTATGGATCTTTTACATTTTGATTAAAGGGAAATTTAATTGTATTTCTTGCTGAATGAAATCGTTGAGACACGTTGTGTGAGAGGCTTATGGATTGAAAATACTCATCAACCGAAACTTATATGGAGATGTATCAAGCCAAAATCTCACAAAAAAGCATTAACCTCTCTGCCATATAAGACACTGAATGAAAGTTAAATTCATAAGTAGACTAACTACACACATTTTAAAGAAAATTTCAAACCTACTTAGAAAGACTTTCTGTGATAAGTGTTAAGATTTGTGTTTTGAGGCCGAGATGGGTTTACTATAACCTGAAACACAAGTTCTAGATTTGACAACCTTGATTGTACTTGTTAGTTTATTCATCTGTGTCATCGATTATTAAAGCCATCCATAATCTACGAAAAGTCAAGGATGGTTTAAAAGAGATGGCGATGAATACCCAAAGTTCTAAGAATAGAACACATGGACAACATTGGTCATCCATTTACAGCGGACTTATAACTGTAGTCTACAAAGTAAAAAGATACTTGCATTACGTATATCGATAAGACTATTGTCATATAAATATTTAATCTCAAATTGCATACCAAAAGGAATTTCATTGATTTTCTCTCCCAACATCTACATCTCACTAGGTCTACTAATTCCGACACATTTCATTGTCATATTTATTTAATAATATTAGGTTATTCGTTTCTAAATACCCGTTCTTACCTTGACTTATTTTCTGACATATTTGATTAGTCATAAGTAGTTTTCGGTCATTCAGTATCGAAACAATTCATAGTACCTTTGTTCCCGTATTACTTATTGTATTTCAGTTAGCTATTCTGATAAGGTGAAGATTTGTACTGCTTCAATAAGGTAATTACTTTTCGACTCAAATGAATATAACAATAATATTAATAAGAGTAATAGTGTTGTTATTGTTAATGATAAATATAATATAAACATTCTAAACTTTAAAATTAATTGAGATAAACATAATAACTTGAGTGTTTTTGCTTCATAACATGCAGACTAAATTATTGCTTAAAAATATATCTAGAACATTCCCCTTCCTGTTTATCTATGACTGTATTGATACGTTATATAACCTTATTCTCGTTATTCACTAAGATTAATATAACGTTTTTTTGCATGCGTATTTTCTATTTATTGCAAGAAATTATTCATTTTGTATTATACGATGAAGAATCACTGCACGTTTCAGTTTAATGAAATGTTTGAATTTAATTATTTGAATTAGTCAAACAGTCACAAGTATAGATCGAAACAAATTCTGTGTTTTCATTGAACTTATTTTAAATGTACTTGTGATAAAGGTATTTGCTAATAGTGTAGTGAACAAGAACATGAGTGGGGACAATCGAATGCATATAGGCACAACATTACAGAATATCTCATTAAAATATGAGAACCATATAGTGAACAGTTAATTTGCAAAATAACAATCAATTGTCTCAATTTGACTGTTTCTTCTCCAAATATCTGTTCATAGTCTCCGATTATAATTGCTCATGCATTTTCGTACCAACGGCTTATCGTTCCCGTTCTCTCCTTATCGATCTTCTACTGAAATACATTCAATGCCCGACCATCACTATATATTACTTGTGTGGATATCAGTAACCCACACCACAATAGTTAAGTATATTATAGTTGAAATAGATTCTGGCTTAAACAATTTATTAATGATAAAGTATCTTTTAAAGTAAGAAAGTAATCTAAATGAATTTTTCAGTATAGGAAATGCAATTTCTGCGTAATAATTTTTAATTCTGTAACATTGACTGTATAGATTTTCTGTCTTTTCAGATGAGTTGGGTGACTTGTTGGAACGGATTAAAAGTGAAGTAAGTGATGCAGTATATTATGTTTTAATTTTTTGAACTTCCACATTATATTTCGAGTCCCATAGTGAATGTCAACACCGGTGTGCAAATCCATTCAACTGAAGAGTTCTAAATGGGATGAAATGCGTATCCTGATTTTCAATTTTATCTATACTTCATCTATTTCAGATTATATTTCATAGAAAACGTACACTAATCTGTAGATATTTAGTATAATTGTCAATTATTATTGATTATTCCTATATTTGTCATTTTTTATTGCATGAAAACGGATATTTTTAAGGTATCACTTTCATATCTCATCCATCTTGAAATTTATTCTTATATGCATATAATCTATCGAACGTTGTGTTTATGCTTTATAACTAACTCCCAATACTTATAACTTACATATAATTAGGAAGAGATTTTCCATGTTCGTGTAATACTGAATGGATTTACTGAGTAAACATATCTGTACATAAACTATTTCGTTTGACTAGTCTCGTAAACTGTACTTGTATTTTACTCTAATTCGTTTTTCTGTCTTAGTCATTTTACACGGTGTATCAACGGTTATTCAATACATCCAGTGTTACCATGTCTTACCATATCTTTCGTCAAACAAGCAGCATATATTATATTAAAACGAATATACATGTTAATGAACTGATCCAAGATACAATTCTTTATAGTTTTGATTATCAGCCACTATATAAACAATTGTGTCAAACAGTGTTCCGCACGTATTCTGTCCTAATAACTAATACTGTTTCACCTATGTCAACACCGTAATTCTGTTTTTGTCCTAACACACTACTCTAGAGATAACATACATGTAAGCCAACACTGTCATTTTCATAACGCTTGTCTGATTTATTGTAATTTTTTAATTATCACCACTTTTAATCATATTTTTTGGTCACTATTTTCGTTGAAGTACATTCTGAAATGGATCCAAGAAGTTCATCGTCTTCATCCGGAAGCGATCTACGCAGTATTACTTCCTCATCCCTTAAATTATGCCCGGGTTGGAAGCTGCTGGTAAGTGAATCTAGATCAATTATTGATTATTGTTACTACTGTAATAAGTTGTTTGAAGTGAAACGTGTAAATGAAAGTAAAAAGTGATCCTTTATCAAGATTAGTGAGTTATTAGAAAGTTTCAAGGCAAGGTGTGTCTACATCTATACGTGCTCGAAAACACTTATATTCGTTTCTATAAAGCTTCAGAAAGTATGTCAAATAAGGATTAAATAGATGATATCTCATTCACTAATTTTAACAGATTTTGTCATAGCATTCACAATTCATATCTGTATAACTGCCCGACAACAAAACATGGTCGTGCAATATCGTCGATTGGTTGAAGTTAGACAATAATACTGTTGGATTCCGGCTCAATGGTCTAAAGATTAAGCGTTCACGCGCAAGACTGAAGGTTCTGGGTCCAAATTCCGCGTTTGCGATCGTGGTTGCGCGCTGCCGAAGAGGCCCACACTAGGACGAAACGGGTGTCCAGTGCTTTCAGGTTTTCAATGATGGTCTAACTTTGATCGATTAGTGAACCCGATCAAATCTCACCAATCTTCACAACCCTATACTGATATATATTTTTTGTTAATATGCCAATAATCGTGACTATATCTTCATATTCATTTCTATGTAAGTGTATTCGTCTATGACTATTTGTCTACACTTTTCGTATCTATTCCAATACTGTATCATGATATACAAAACTAAGCAATTTAGCTCGAGCCATTTTGTCGGCTAACACATAGATGAATGAAATGCAATTTTCCAGCCATACTTCGTATTTGACTTTTAAATGCTACCATTGCTCAAATGCATTAGCCAAAGTAACATATACAAGTTAAATATGCGATATATGTCTTTATCAATTGAGGTCAGGGCAGAGGCTCGAAGGGGGAGGCGTTTTGTAGTGTAGTGCCGTGCTTCAATAATAGTTCACTTCGATAACCGTTATTATACCAATCTTAACGGTGTATAAAATCAGAAGGCAAAAGGAAGCGGCAACTACATTTTTATTGATGAATGATGCAGACCAGAAAGCTGTGAGCACATGAGCAAGTGTAAGCGAGCGAAGCAAAGATGATGCATAGTGGAGATGGATGGGAAGCCAACTCGAGAGCAAAGCGAAAGGTAACGCGTATTGGAGATGGCGGGGAAGCCAACTCGTTTTAAGCGAGCGTCAATTAATATTTATAGCCAGATAAAAATGAATGACAGACATATGATAAATAGGATACGAAGTGTGCATACACGCTCATATAAAAAGTAGTCAAGATTAATAAGCGAATAATTAACAAGATCAAAATATGACTCATAATGGATAGGTGAATTAGCTTGGCCAGAAGCTAGAATAAAGTATATGGGCTTAACATAACAACCGATACTACAGTAGAATGGCCAGCCCTCTGACGATATAGCTTTCCGAATTTGACCCTATGTTAGGTCCACATTAAGTTGCGGTTTGTCACTAAGAGAAAAGTAAAAACTGTGGTTTACATCTAGAACTCCGGTCGATGCACTGTTTGGGATGACTATCACTCAATTTTCAATTTTTATTGACGTTAACCATTTCTCTTTCTAATCTATGTCCGTTTGAAGTTTACCTTCAAAATTGATTGAATCTCTATAAACCAACTGTCCAAAAAATTAACTCTTTCTTGAAAAGTAATTTCTAATGCTTTCTTATAGTTACTCGGAATCTAATCATTCACTAAAATCCACACTCTGTTTTCTCGCTAAAATTGAATAAAATTACAAAGCACTTGACAAAACATCAGACGCTACAAAATCAACGTTATTTAGACGAAATGATATAAATTAACCAAATTCATTGAAGATTCACTATTTCCTTACTATTTTCCATTTGAAGTAGCCTCTTTAGAAATCTTAATTTTCATTTAAGAACTTAAAAATATTTTCATAATTATTAATTATATATATCTGTATCTATCAGGGATGCAATCAGTGATCATTTGTCAAGAGTGAAACATGGTCTCAGCCGTATTGGTAGTTTAATACCATATGATATTATTACGTTTGAGGTTAGTTTAACTGATACGAGTACATTTAGCCTAGATATATGTAGTTAACTGTTATTATTGATATGTTCAAAGTCATACTGTTTTTTTTTTACGAAACTTGAATATAAAACTTAAATGTACACAATCATAGTATCAAAATTTTAATTTATCACTTAACTAAAGGAATCTTTAATTTGGTTTCCCTTTTATTCAATTACTAAAATATTCATTCTAGATGAATAGGTGAACAAACATTGATGTTCATCCCTATAAATATAACTCTGAAACGTTGTAATGGTTGTCTAATGGGAGGAATATCTCCTACCAGGGGGTCCGCTAATCAACTTAGAATACGCAGATGACATAGGCGTGTTTGGTGAAGACGCTGACAAAATGCAGAGTCTTCTGTTAGAACTGAGTAATAATGCCAGGATGTTTGGGATGCGTTTCTCTCCATCCAAATGTAAATTGTTACTCCAGGACTAGCCTGCGTTAACACCTGAACTAAGGATAGGGAGTGAAGTAGTCGAACGCGTCGACAACTTCACTTATCTTGGAAGTCTGACCAGCCCTAATGAGTTAGTGCCTGACGAAATCTCAGCACGGATTCAAAAAGCTCGTTTGGCTTTTGCCAACTTACGTCACCTATGAAGAAGACGAGATATCCGTCTACCAATTAAGGGACGAGTATACTGCGCAGCAGTTCGTTCTGTTCTACTTTACGGCTGCGAAACATGGCCATTAAGAGTAGAAGATACTCGTAGGTTACTAGTATTTGACCACAGATGTCTTAGAAATATTGCTCGCATCTGCTGGGATAACCGGGTAAGTAATAGTGAGGTTCGACACAGGGTATTAGGGAATGATGGTAAATCAGTTGATGAGGTCATGAATCTTCATCGACTGAGATTGTGGGGCCACGTGTTACGTATGCCTGAACACTGATTACCACGACGCGCTATGCTGACTAGTGTAGGGGATGGTTGGAAGAAAGTTAGGGGCGGCCAAACCAAAACATGGCATCAGTCCATAAAGTCGTTAACTTATGATCTGAGCCATGTTGGTAGATGCAGACTACCTGGTTGGGGTCCGCTTGACTATCGTAACCAATGGTTGGAAACTCTAGGTGACATGGCTCAGAACCGATCACAATGGCGTAGGTGTATACACTCTTTGTCTTCCCTTAAACCTTAAGATCGAAATCGCTTCATAAAGTTCTTCCTTCCTATACTATATCCTTATATACAACCTATCTTTTATATACTACCACCACTAAATTAACTATTACTATGAATCCGGTGTTCATCTTGTTGTGCTAATGAGGTATAGCAACTTGGACCGATGCATAAATGTTCCTGGTCCTACGTTGTAGCTGACTGACTGACTGAATAAGCACTATTCATTTATATGAGAAAATTTCCTTACTTTTTACCTTGAAGTCCACGTTTTGTAAATTTGAATCAAGATAATGTGAGACATCGAATTTCGAGTCACCTAAATATTCATTTCGTTTCGTATGCTTCCGTTATACATTAAATTTTTAATTTTTTTAACAGACTTGGGATTTTGTAATGCCATATTGGTTAGAATCAATCCGAACTGAAGTTTCAAGATCTGATTATCCAGAATTAGAAATTCTTTTGAAGTAAGTTCATTAGTTGATAACTTTATTCAGAGAAGTATCTAAAACTTATTTTGCACGTTAATTTCTTCCAGCTATAGAAGATATATATGTTTAAACCAGTTTTTCTAAACAAAAGTAACTTTCTAAAAGATATATATATATATACTACATGATTTATGATTTGTAATTACATTCTTATTTCTATCATCCTATGTTAACCATATTTATTCTAACTTACAATCTCACAATTTCATTTAACGCATAAACCTATTCAAGTCAGCACCTCATACTAATCATTTCAACACTAACGATTTTATATTATTTTACAATCCTAAATTCACATGCTGTAACTTCGCCTTGAACCTGATCACTTTTGGATCATTAATGTGGATATATAATTGTAGAAAGTCAAGAGAAAGGAATATTGAAAACCACATCCTTCGTTCATATGTCTCGGATGGGACTTTTTAGCGATTAAAAGATACATATTGAGTGACCGATAAGAAATAACTGATTTTCTTTTGTATGTTAGATTCAGTCTAAACATACTTGTTTCGATTTTCATAGAAATATGGAAACATTTGAGTTCCATTGCAACTTAGTAACAAATAATCAGAAAAATATCTTGAAGAGAAAAAATCGTTATTTTTATTAACATTCAAATAATCGAATATGAAGATAAACTTGCATGATTATGACTTTTGTAAGTTCACAAAAATAGCTTCAATTGATGACTTATGGACAGTTTCCCCTAGAGCCCCTCTGGAGTTACTGCCGGTACCAAGTTCGGATAAAGGAGAAAGGTTGGGCATGGGGTTAGTGACCCCATCTTGTAGAAAACTAACTCGCTAAAAATAAAACTCTGAAACAGTTTCGCATTATAGAATGTTGTGCCCTAAATCTGATTCCTTTTTGATCGTATGAATGATTTTTTGTTGTCAAAATATACGTACTGTCTATCCTCGTATGTAATAAATGACTTCATCCGCGTTGGTGAATAACGGAGTTGAATAAGTCAAATGCGAGGATGGATTTAGAATACATATAACTTCCACACTCATTGGTCTGGTCAGGGAACCAGAGCGATGAAGCAAATAGATGAGAGCGGAACGTAAATGACACGCGCGCATTGGAGATGGCGGGGAAGCCAACTCATTTTAAGCAAGCGTTAATCAACATTTATAGTCAGACAAAAATGAATGACAGACATATGATGAATAAGATTCGAAGTGTGCATACACATGCGCTCATATAAAAAAGTAGTCAAGATTAATAAGCGAATAATTAACAAGATCAAAATATGACTCATAATGGATAGGCGAATTGGCTTGGCCAGAAGCTAGAATAAAGTGTATGGGCTTAACATACAAACTGATATTACAAGAGAATATAGTCGATTATCAGAAATGACTTCATTTGTTTACTAGTATTGCATACAATTAGACATTAGTTTCCCCGCGTTCAAACTTCCATGAATCAGGTTAATCTATCATACAGATTATTTTTTTATTGAACCATCTACACAAACCACTCAACGCTCTTCCCCTTGTAACTTGAGACTGCTTAAAAATCTTGGTAACTACTTGTGCATGCGGTGGAAGTGTTTTTTGTTTCGAACTGAAATCTCTTGCAGGATTACTGAAAACCAAAACGAACTAGGTACCTAATTCGTCGTAGTTTGATACTCCTCAGAACCTGTTCTGTTACTCAATGACTAACTACATGCTTACGCCGACCAGGATTCTCCAACCAAATTTGTCCTAAGCAGTCCTTCCCAATTGTTTTCAATTGTTATTCACTTTCTTTGATGTCTGCTTCCAAGTCCCGACTCAATGTATTATTTAAATAAATTTTCTAAAATTAAATACTTTTATTTTTTTTATCGGAACAGAAAGATTTTTGATGCGACTGCTGGACCATTTCCTTTTTTACCACAGAAAGTTTATCATTTTGCCAGTGAACGTTTTATCAATACTCCAGTTAGCGTGCAAGATCAAGCTTTAAGTTGGTTAGAGGTAATTTTAACCATACATTATTTCTAATTTTCATATAAAAGTATGCGACATTTCTCAACCTAGATTGTTATCACTTCTATGTTTGAGTTATTTTACCAAAGCCGCCGTTGATGTCGTAAATAAATAGTTTTGATGAATACCAAGACTAATTTCTTAACAAAGTAGATAATTTTGGATGACAGCTAATAAGCATATAGATGTTAGAACATCAGTTATAAATGTAATATTATTAGTCATAATTGGTAAAAATAAATTTGACCAAATGATATGAGAAGTAGGAACTTACTCCCTACGTTAAGAGTTTTTAACAAGCTACGAAATTCTACTCGAAATGATCTGAAAGCAAACGGTGTTTACACATAACTTCTTAACTTAAAGCCTAAGCTTGACTAGTATTTTCCTTACAACTGTTCTCAACACTGATTCCGAAATCATGATACCAACAGATTCATCAAAATTTCCATAAGAAACGTAAACTTCTGATTGTTCTGCATACTCGTTTACATACATTAGAACTTCTAAATAACGTTTTAAGTAACCTAATAGTCATTTACTTGATGTATAAATATTATTGCTAGTCATTCTGCATAAGAAACTGAATAAAAGTACTGTTTAATTTATTTTGAATAATATAAACAGCACACATTATTTCATTCATCCTAATCCCTTATTTTAAACATATATCATTGTTCTTTGATCGCTTTGACTGGTACCTTGCCATATCTGATAACCATTATATCAAATAAATTGAATAGTTAAGTCCACAACAAGAAAATTCACATGAATTTTTTTAAAAAGATTACAATCTGACTTCTTAATTTCCTGTATATATTTGTTCTGAAAATATTAATCTGCAATCCCAATAAACTGTTCTCTTTAAAATTAATGTTTATGAGATTCATATGACCTTCCTTAAATAACAAAAGAAATACAATACAATCAACGGAATCATACGATTATTTTATTTCATTAACGACTAATGACTTCATTACGTTTTTGTAGTAAATTCTTTGTTGGGAAAAAATAAATAAAAGAATAAAGGCTTTAGTGCTTTACTTTTACCAAATGTTGGTCGTGTAAAGTATTATGTAATATATCAAAATATGCATAAACCTTTAAAGAATTTACTACATCTCTAAACTCTCAGATTCATGAACAAAATAGGCTTTCGTAGTGGTTTTCTACTAAAATAACGGAATACTAACTCTATTCATGATAATTTCGTTGAATTCAGCCTACTGAGATAGCATACGATGATTCTTTCCACTTTTGTAGATTCGTTTAATACTTAACTATAGTTTTCTATCAGTGATGATACCCACCTCACTTCTGACGTGTTTAATATTTAATAACTGTGACTTCTCATTAAAACTTTGAGAGTGAGACAGGTATGACTGATTCTCAAAAGTAATCTTTGTGTTCTTTATTATATGTTTCAATTTTCAGATTTTAACCATTGTTGAGGTCCCGATCCCTATGAAAGAACTACTTACAATGTTTGCAGCTGGTGTAGCATCACTGTTTTTAGAACTGTTGTTGCCTACAAATGATGAGTCAGATAATGACTACTTGACAGATCAAGATGAATATGATGACTCATTAGGTCAGAACACTGCTAGCGAGGCTGATTGGCTAAATGAAAACGGAATTTTGTCAGAAAATGTTGTTCCTGAAGATCGTTTACGGGATGAAGAGAGTGATATTTTCCTAGAAGATTCAAGAGTAGATGAAGATGACGAAAATGTAGATAGAAACCCTGCACCGATTGATAACCAATTTTTATCAGATGAGAATGAGTATATGGTGGAAGGCGGAGAAGATGATGATACAACATTGGACGAAACAAAAAGTCTTTTATCCTACAGTGCAGATGATAAAAACACTTCTAAACCATTTACATCCAATACTTCACGTAAAGCAAATAAACAATATCCAACAAAACAAATTACAATGACTGAATCTTATATTCATCCAAATGATTCATTCTCGGTAACCCATGATTCTAATTTAAAAAATCAAAATCTTTTATTGTCCAATGTGAAAACTGATGAAAGCTTCCAAAATAAATCAATAAATCAACAAAACAGTACGGATGAAAATGATGCACAACAACTAACTCAGGAACCTGAAAATAAAGATACACGTGAATTAACAACTGATCAAGAGATTAAGAAAAAAAATTCGTCTCAAATTAATCAATACAGAATCACTGCTTGTTTAACACATATGCTAGATATTGCATATCGACAGGTATTTATCATCTTTACTTCTTCTTTTTGATAAATCTTGACGCTTGGCAAAAAGTATGAAATATTTGGGGTTTTTACATAAAATAAAATCGTCATAGGTCATCCTTATTGATTTTAAGAGTTCTTTGACAATTTATTTTGGAAGTGTATTTCTATTTTCATTATTCAGTGGTGATACTTCTTAAAATTTCTGTACACTGTTTGTAACCTCGACTGCTTGAAAACTTAGGATAAATGGTTATCACCGAATAAAAGTCTCGTTCAAAAGACTTACCGAACAAACTAAAAATAGAACAAACCAAATAACCACCAGGTAGGCAAAGATGGATAGTGGCTAGCAGTGGAATCCAGGACACGCGTTTCGTCCTATTTGGGACTCGTCGGC
>NC_031496.1:13299954-13316504 GCF_000237925.1 Schistosoma mansoni
CGATTGATCAGTCTCATTGACATATGTATATACTGTGCGTATTTCCTCGATATAGCATTGATTCACAAGCATTATAAGCAAAGATGGATGCAAGTCCTTCAAAACCCAGCTGACCAGTCCCAGATAGGACGAAACGGGCGTCCTGGATTTCACTGATAGTCACTATCCATCTTTGCTTATAATGCTTATGAATTAGGACGAAACGCGCGTCCTGGATTCCACTGATAGCCACTATCCATCTCTGCTTACCATGCTTGTGAATTAAGGCTATATCGAGGGAATACGCACAGTATGCACATATGCCAATTAGAGACCGACAAGTTGCAGTCCTAAACATCAATGGGAAGATTCAAACAAACAATACTAAGTGAATTCAAACAACTACCTGTTATACTTTTACACGTTTTTCGTATACATAAAATCAAACTATCGAAAAAGCACTTTAAAGCAAAAACTAGCTTTTGGGGGAAATTTATTCAATCATAATTAAGAAGGATGTACGCCTTGTTTCTATCAATTTGATCGATGAAAATGGAAAGTGAAATTTTCACTAAAAATATCGCGGTGATTATAAAAGTGGTTTTTGGGATTTAATTACCATTGATGTTATTATACATCGTTTGTTTCTTTAGCAATTCTCACATTTTATATTACTGAAGTTTAGTTTTTCACCAAATGAATTTTTAATTGATTATCCATATTTACGGAGAGTGATTTAAGGTAAATTAATTTTAATCTGCAATGTGTAGAAGATCTTTTTATTAGAATAGCCTAAGTAAAATATTGAGTTTACTGTTTGAATAAAAAATATATGTCCATTGTATTATCATTCCTAATTTTCAACAATAGTGATAACTGGTGACTAGAAAACAACATTTTTTCGATGTTTTTGCCTCAGTGATTTATGTATTTCATAGACGTATCAAAAAGTACCTTTAGTTTAGTTTAATTGTAGTTTATATATATATATATAAGCAGAGCTATGCATATTCATAGATCCTACTAAATATACACAATCTCAGACCAAAAAATCCATAGTTTATCGCAGTTATCAACATAGTTGTGTCGGTCTACTCAAAAGTCATGAAATTCATTAAAATGTTGGAGAAACCAACTCATAATAAATAAAAGTAGTATAATAGTTGCCTAGTGATACACTGGTTATATTTTTATGTTTACAACCATACGGTTGGTAAATTATTCGTACATAGAATGTTTTCTCTGCGACCCCTATAACGTTGGTTTTTCGTTTCCGCTCCTTATTTGATTTAACTTATTAGATAATTTCGTTAATGTTTTCATTAATTTATTGATTTTATTATCCATTGAATTTCCATAACAAATAAATGAGATATTTTTGTTTATGAATGTTTTTTAATCAAAATTAAAAGCTAAAAATATTGGATCCAATCGGACATTCTGGTTATACACAAGAAACACCGCAATTATTATTATGGCTTCTGGGTGATATGTTGGAATTGTACTGGGGTAATGTTACTGAGACAGCCGATCAAACATCAAGTTCAGGTTTAAGAAATCTACATTGCCTTGGTTTGGAAACTTGTATTCTACCAAAACCTAAAAATAAATTATCAGACATGGAACCGGCGATATCAACAACTTCAGCCCCTATGACCGAGGATCATGATGAAAATAACATAAATCAAATTGATATAAACAAACAAACAGATGATGTTAGTGAATGTATTGACTGTTTAGATATGCTCACGTGGTTTAATTATGCTAGACTGATATGTCAGCACTTGGCACCAATAAGACCAACTCCTAAAGTTACAGTTGATTTTACCGTTGATGCATTAAAAGGTGTGGTAGATTTTCCAGGTACGTTGTTATATCGATACATCTTTACATCACTTTAATTTCTTTTAGTTTCTTTTAACTATGTCTCTTCATTATATAGTATTTTTCAAGTACTATTCAACTGCTTATTTTAACATTAACTAATCTGTCACAAGTTTTTATCACATACCAATACTAGCTCAAAAATGATTGACAATCACAGGGGGTCGCACAATTATGCATTTATAGTTTAGAAATTTGTAGCACTACGTACTGACTACTTCATACACAGTCAAGTCTAAATCGTTTACGTCTCATAGTTAAAAAATGCCTTTAAATTGCCAATCCATTGTCCAATACTTTCTATTCTCAACTTCCGCCAATCGGAGATATAGAGCAATGACATCAACATTTTTAAACATTCTGTTTCATAACAGAGAGATGGAGAAATTGCTAGTCTGAAGTATACATCATTGATCATTGTAGCTGTGGTCCGTTTTAAGTGGAACACTCTACAAGCACTCAAGTATTTTACTTGTTTACAGTATAACCTCTACAGTTTTCGAAAGTTGCGATCTAAAATGAAATCATCATTCCATGAATGAAAAAAAGCTTGGAAATGTGATTTACCAATATTGTATCACCATTTCGTTTTTAGAAAATCAATGAGTCCACGCCTAATAATCTACAGTAAATCAGTATTTTTGTATTTGCGAAAGTAAACGTTTTTCTTCATTAACCTAGTTGCAGCATTAATTACCAAATTGGAATTCGGTTAATTCTATCCAGTATACTTACATAACATGGTTTATTATAAAGTGTTATACCACACTTAACGCTTCCTAAACTACTGAGCTTTTTTCGTCTTTATGATAAAATTAAGTACTGTTGGTGGTATAAATAATGTTAAAACTAACTAATTTCAATGCAGAATGACTTGTGATTTTTTTTATTTTTGCAATTCTTAATCAACCTAGTATGTATAATTCCATCTCCATCTGAAACCCATCCTTGGAAATCTGAATTTTTTAATCATTTATTTTAGAGTATACTGATTGGAGTGATTCTGGTGACAACGAAACTTCGGAAAATAAATCTTTAGCTCCTGGACCAGACACTACTGAAATCTCAGAAAAACTCCCATCTTCTGAAGATTTATGTTCCATTCCACCCGTACTGCGACTTATTTATTTGTTGACACGATTTGTAAAGGAAGGTACGCGTCGTTACGTTGAATGTGAAAACCTAAATGGTGAACCGGATAGTTTATTTCGAGATACAACACCAATGACAATTCCAGACGAAAATCCAACTTCTTGTTCTCCAATTTCATCCGTAAACAAAACAGTTATTGAACTGAAGACGTTTCGTGATCCTGTCGTATTGCAATGTATTTTAGAATGCCTAGCATATCTGTGTCATACTGGTGATGCACTGAGACAAATTTTAACAAAAGCAGAAAAAGAAGAACAAAAATTGTCTACTACTGGATCCAGCAGTTCAACATCCATATCAACTAATACTGTAATGGCTGGAGGAGTAACCACCAGTGGTGTAGCAAATATTATGAGTACCACAACAACAGGACCACTTGGTATTAGCAGTCTAATAGGATTAACTGGAAGTAAAATCGCAAGTCAGATGACTATTCAAGATCCGTCAACTAAAGGCCAGCTAATACAAAATACAAAGACTTTAACATCGCGAAATTGTACTGCGACACCAAGAGCACAGAAAAATTTTGTTTATTATTTAATACATTCTCATTTAATCCCAAGGTTAGTAAACTAAACTTATTTTAGCTGTATATAGATTGGTGCTTTTTAATAAATCGAGAAATACTTTTCATAGCTCATTTGAGACTCTATTTCTTGAATATATGATGACAATGTTATTTTTTGTTTTGTCTCTTTAATGTAGTGTTAGATGTTGCACAGAATATTATGTTATGGTGATAACACCAAGTTTATTCATAGTAAACACATATTTTTAAGCCCTTTCCAAAGAGGGAATCTTGTCAAAGTGACAATTTTTATGAGATTATGATAGATACATATTGATTTATTAGGCTAGACCTCTTGATTTAAAGTACATATGAAAATGCTGGAAGCAATACTTTTCAATCAACTCAACTGAAAATTTAAAGTACTGGTCACTGTTTGTTTGTTAATTTATCTTTTTATTTGCCTTCTGAGTTTTCATCAAATCAAGTATACTCTATGAATGATAGGAAGATTTGATTTTATTCAGTATGAACAAATTCATTATGAAATATCGCTGAAGAGTAAATTTAATTTTTGTTTCAATTTAATGGGGAAAATTTTTGTATTTTAAGGAATCGATTTATAATTTGTCCAGAAATTTGAAGAATCCAGTAATATTCTTGACACGGTAGGTAATTACAAAGATGTACTTAAACGTTTGACGATATTTACGATTGTGGATTCATTAACTGTCGTGTGCAAGAGTATATTTTCTTATTTTTAGGATACATCAATAACCATATCCTTCAACAGGGAGTCAAATAAATGCTTTAATTGCAAGAACCCACTCCTCCTGAAACTCCACTTCAACGAGGTGACATTTTGTATGATAGGCCAATCATTGCCGTCAAAAGGACTGTTTATACAGCTATTCTTTTCTCACAGTAGTTGCTCAAAAAGAATGAGTTATTTGATTTTGCAACTTCAAAGTTTAGTTACTAAACTAAATGCTTTTATAGAGAAAGTTACATCTGGAGTTCTACCAAATAACTTACGGAATGTGTTATACAATCTTATTTTGATCCTATCCAAGCATTATTGTTCACATATTCGCATTGTTCTAAGATTCCCATCAGTTTATTTGCGTTATTTATAATTTGTTATTATTGGATATTATTGAGATCAAAGAGTCGACACACGTGAATGCGCTAATAATAAATAACGTTTCTATGTTGAAAAACTTATATTTTTGTAAATAAGCCTAAAATTATTCCCGTTTTTGTATCTTTTTTTCTAAAATATAATAATAGTTTATGGAGTTTATTAAAATCGGAATTATCATATTTAGCCAGTTGGACAGTTCCTTTAGTTCTTCACTGTTTATCATTTCCTGGTGGATTTAATGTATTTTGGAAATTAATTGAACATGATTTTTCACATTGTGATTGGAGAATTCGTTTTAATGCAATAGAAAAAGTATCAGTATTACTTAGAGAATTAGATTATTGTATATTAGCCAGTGGTTTCAGTGGTTCAGCTGGAAATAAACTGAATCATTTATTATCTGGCGGGAGTATGGCAAGTTCAGGCGCAATAAATCTTTTCAGTCGATTAACTGGTATTGCACACATGGGGCGTTCAAAATTTAATCCAGGTCGTAAAAATCTACCTAGTGGTCATGGAATGAAACAACATGGTGCAACAAATACGGAGCCGATCAATAAAGCAACTGCTCATTCATGTAATAATCGTCATCCACTAATTCAAAGTGCCGTAGCTCATGCATTTTGTTGTTTAATTGGTTCATTAGATGACCCTGATTCAACGGTGGCACAATATACTTCAATGCAAATTGCATCATTAAATAATATTTCTTTAGCTGTGAGTAATAAAAAGTTTTAATACTTTGCAATTTAATGAGCTGTAGATTTATTGATTGAATTAATGAACGGCGAGTTTCTGAGTGAACGATTTTTTCAATCATTTCAACATCATACTACAGTTATAAATCCATAATTAGTGTGTTGCAAGAATCAAAATAAGGTGTACATAAATAAGTGAATTAGGCAATACTGTATGGTAAATCAGTGAAATTTTCCATAGGTTGCGGCTTCATCTATCTTAATGTAGTATTTACTATCTACCAGTTGCCAAAGAAGGATACTATTCATATGTCTTGTGAGTCCTTTGCGAAACTATTCCGATAGAGGTTCACCAGCATGCAATGTTAAAGCCTTTTTAAATTTATGAATCACACACTTTAGACAGATTTAAGTCACAACTGATGTATGACTTCGCTATTCTAGCAAACAATATTACCTAATTGAATTACTTATGCGCGTCTTATTTTTGGTTTTGTAATACGTTGGTTATGGATTAATATATGTAGAGTCTGTAGATGAAGTTATCGAAAACAATTGTTTGCTTTAATTTTCCTTGATTTTTGGATACAGGATAAGGATCTTCAAACTACTACAATTTACTAAATAACTGCTCATCCATTCATTTTCATAAACTTCTATAATATTAATCCTATCAGGGAATTTAAAGCAGTAATGTTATGTGGTAATTAGAACTTCAACACTGAATCATTTAACATAATTGATAAAATTAAAGTTTAGATAAAGTTAAGATGATACACATAATTAAAGAAGGCTTGTAAAATCGAAAAAAATGATGACCCTTTAAAATCGGGATTGAATTAATTAAATAAAATGAATATTTTAGATCTCATCATTAAGAAGTTCAAAGTATTAAATGAAGAAAGATGAATGATAACAAACTGCATATGCATATAAAAAATAAGTACGAAGAAATGAAGATATTAATGATAGGTAGACAAGTTTAAGAAAAAACTAAGGAAAAGAAACATCCTTTAAACTTGATTTGTTTTATGTAATTGGAACTAAAGTATTCAATGAGAACGTCAACGAGTTAGATAAAAGACCATAGGAAGTGCTATGTAGGTAACCAAAGTGTATTAACTTAAAGCTGCTGAAATGCGGTTCCATTTTTAAATTTCAATAACCTAAAATGGTGAACAAATGCAAGATAACTAAACCAAATGAATTGCTGACTGACTGATTATTAAATACATCGATGACTTTATCTTTGTTCTGAATTAATGAACATATTTTGTTCAAAATAATCTACACACTTAAAAGGATAGTGAGGTCATAGGATGTTGGCAATCCACGAATTAAAGCCTGAACTTTGGACGCTAAAGCGACACGCACAATATTTAATACTTCTTCTGCCCTAACACCCCTTCCAGTAACTTTTTGTTGTGTTTATTATGATCATATTTTTATCCTTATATTATACGTTTTAATCCGTAATCGGTTATCATCACCTTCTTACAGTTGTTCGTAATTATTATTCAATTGTTTTGATGACAATTGCGTTTTTGATTTCTTCATTTCTGTCAAGTGGACGATTGTCTTTCGTATTTCTGACCCATAACTTATTTCCATTTTTCTCTAAATACGTACACAACTTTAATTTAGTACTTAAAATCTCAGAATACTTCGACGGTGTGATCGATTTTAAATCTTCTTTAGAGCCAGAATCTTGTTCAATTCCTGTGAAAATTACTGTACAGCTATAAAAAATAATGTCGAAAAGAAAATCTTCTTCCCTGGATTCTCTTTAATTAATGACAAGATGGGTTGCTTTATTACTTTGATTTGATTTAGCATTTCATCGTCATTTCTTTTCAGTGTGCAATACAATGTTTAGAATTTCAATTCGATACTGTAATTTCTGACCGCTGTCTTATTTTACAACGCATGCACCAACTTAGTTGCAATCTACCGAACAGGGAAATATTTACGTGGGACTTTTTTGTTAATCGCTTTGGTATATTAGCTATACAGGCTCAATTAGGCAATTCACCTGGTCAAGTTGATATCGATTCAGGTAAGGTTTGACAGTATAGTTTTTCCATTTCAGATTGTTCACTTAATTAAAATGTTTGTTTTTAGAGAATGGTTTAAATATTATGTGTATTACTTTTGGCATTAATTTCATACACCAACAATACATTTAACCATTCTATGTGAATTTTCAAAATCATGTCAGGGACAATACTACATTGTTTAACACGCACATAATACATCTAGTTTCTATGCCTAACTGATGTTCACTACACTAGGTGAATAGAAAAATGATTAATTTACTAAAAATATGTGACTATCATAAGTATTTTTGCTGACTCACTGGAGTATTTATGTAAAACATGGTAAATCCATCAACTTTCTACTAAACCATGGTTTCCTTTTAACATAGAATCATTCTATGATAATCACTATTTGATATATTTGAATGTTTTTTTTCGAGTAACTGGGAATAAATAAAATTATTAAGATCAGTTAGTATACTGCGGTGGTTTACTTAAATCACTTATTTTTTATTTTGATATGGAGCCTAGTGAACGGAGTTGAAGATGTTTTAAACGTACACCAGTAAGAGTTCATGAGATATTTTTGGAATGGGCAAGTATGAGGTAACTAAATTGCATTACCAATGTTTTCGAATGTTAACTGACCAGATAAAAGTTTCTCTACTTAAGATTTGTGTCCATCATACTTTATGGCTCAGAGAACATTTTGGTTGATTAGGTATCGTCGGACAAATCAATATAACTTAATACTTTTATCCATTTTATTTTTGTTCTAAGCAAATGTGTGTATAGAGCAGTTATTGAACGCAAATAGGTATTTTCCCAGTACGTATAGCCTGAGTATTGTCAATTAATCGTTTTTCGGTAATTTCTGACAAAATATACTAAATGAATATGTCCTTGATCGTTGTACACTCTTTTTATTTAGTATAATAATTCTTTAAAATCAAATCACTCAGTTCAGATTCGAGTAAAGCAAGAACAACAAATGCACCAGAAAAATATAAATCCATTTATTTTGTAGATTTTCTGTAGCGTATAACAACAAGAATATTAATAATAAAAAAACAACTACACATTATATTCAGAAAGATATTGATTAAAGTTGGTTTTGATGTATAGGTATAGATTAATGAAGAACAATAATTATAAGTTCGTGATTTTAATGAAATTATAGAAGGATGAAAAAGTTGCAGAGAATCGGAAACTTGAATGAATTCACATTATTGTTCTTACTTAACTAAAATTTATAATTGGGAGTAACTGTAAACACTATTAAGGTATATTCTTCTTCTTTGAAGTTGGATGAAACTGTAGTCGATATATTTTCGAATAAACATTATTTAACTTTATTTTCGATTTCTAGTGACAGATTTAAATGGATCACATCGTAATGGTGAACATTTTCAAAATCAATTTGAACGAGCAGCTTTTGCAATTCATAAAAGTTCTGGAATTAAATCAATCAGTTTACATTCTCATGCTTATTCATTAAGATTCAGTACACATACAGTTGGAAGTTTAACTCAAACACAACAATCTCAATTACAAATAAATCAACAATCATTGATGTTTAATTCAGGTTCAACTACACAAATACGAGAAGAATGTAAAAATGAGGATGATGGAAAAAGGAAACCTTCAATTCACATTGGATCAGGTGATTAAAATAAATCGGATTTACACAAAAAAAATTCATATATAGATGTATAGAACACAATAATATATATGTAGACATGTCAGATTTATTCATAATCATCACAGAATATATATATATGATTGGGAAAAAAACCATCACAAATACAACACAGGCGTATTTTTTTGAGTCATCTAAGCTTAAGAATTTATTCTTGACCTTCTTTAGTATTGATTTTGTAGTGAAGTGTTATGGTTGTATGGGTGAGTAAGCAGATAGCACCAACAAATATACTTGATCTCAATCGGTATTAACATCGCCAAAGTGACAAAGTTTGATGAAATGTCGATTGATATGAATTAGAATAGCTGATTAACCATAATGGATCTTGAGCTTGTAGATTTGCTAATAACTGACAGCAACCAGGTAGATGAATGTGTCTATCTGTCAAAGTATCTAAAATTGGTCAAATGATCGTAATAACTCAGTGAATCTTACAATAAATTGATTGTATGTTTTTAACTGAACAAGATTTAACAATTTTTGTGTTAATGATAAAGTAACGAAAACAAATGATATTACAGGGTGAAACTACATACATAGCTGAATTACATTCTAATTATATTAATCATTCAGGCTGTCTAATCAAGATACTAAACAAATCAATCCATGTAATTTAAATTTAGGCAAATATCAGAATGAATAATCAACACTAGTCGATTACTATTGATAGATTATTAAACCTTGCTTAGAACTAACTTCATTATGGATGTGATTACCGAAAATATTGAAGGCAAATTTTGATGAATTATATCTTCATGCTAAAATTTAAAAAAACGTCTTTTTTTTCTATTTAGATTCTGGTATGGTAGATGGCGTACAAAGACCACATTTTAGATTTAGTCATGGTGGTAGGAGATCTCGTCCATCGATATCATCTGTTTGTGGTTTGTTAACAGGTATAAATATTTTAATTATAAATCAAAAAAATTATTTCATTCGCCTCACTTCGAAAAGTACCTCTAAAATTATCGGTTTCTTGTGTAAATTTTAAAAGTATGATGAAAGTACGGAGTTCATCAGAAAAATGCCCATGTATTTTCATCAATCATTGTAATTCTTACTTTAGTTTTAAAACCACAAGTCATGTTAAGACACTTTTTCCTTTCTATAATGCAACATCTCTCTTATCATCATTGAATGACTTTCTGTTGTGATTGGCTCTTTCTAGACCTTAGGTGCAGGTTCAAGTCAGGTAAATAAGCCATTAAGTTGAACAAAATATATTCCGCAAATGCATACTACTTTTCAGGTCAACTTTGTTTTCTCATTATAGTTTCCAAATTCGAAAACTTCAATCTTTTTCTGAAATTATAAGCGTAATCCACTGTATCAATTAGGTTATGTGAGTATTTCAAGTGTCATAAATATCTACATTTTGCGGTCTTTTCTGTACGCTTATTGCTCATCTCTTTATATAAGCTAGGAAACCGGTATCGTAACCATATGTTTTACATATTTTTAATCAACTAGTTGGCACGACATATGCTTTTTCACGCTTATTCTCAGTACTTTGCATTTTTTTATAGTGAAACTGTAATCAATTGATAAAATCTAACTTTTAATTATAACAAGAAGCTGAATGAATTGTCAAGTTGTAAAAAGAGACTGTTCAGTACAATACATGTTTTAGTTCTCATCAAAATGCTATCAAATTATAATGGGAAATCGAATACTTTATCGATTCAATTGAAACTATAAATCTCTTACCTCCTAATAACTTGATTTAAATCAACTATCCTTTACAGAATCTGTATAAAGACAAAAAGTCTAGCATCGTTTCCTGTTTTCTTTTAGCCCAAAGATTGAAAAGACACCCAAAGACTAAGTCCAGCAGTCAGATTGTAATTAATTGGATGATTTTTCTCCAATCGTCTATGACATGTTTTCATGTTTATTTACTGTTTATATTTTACATATAAGGATGTTTTCGTTATGTGCAAAACCACTCATCTGGTTATTAGTCTTGCTTTTGATTTCTAATTTTTCAGCGGCCTAAACAAATTATGTAGTCTCATGAGTAGTCATCAGTGGGCGATATTGTTTCATTGCGTCTATCCGCATATTAGCATTCTATCCATAGATTTTTACAATCGAAACCATCAATGTTATGTGATTGATTAGCTTACTATTTTAATGCTGGTTCTAATAAACCAACCGGTATAGTTTATTGGAAGAAAACGTCTGACTATTCGAAAACTTTGGTGTCATTATGGGTAACATAGTAATGTTTACTGCGATAATTGGTATGTTCATTGATTTGTGAATAGATTCAGTTGCTTAATCTCAAGATTATTGTAGTTTATTATCAGAAAATCAGAAAGATGAATAAAGCTTAAATAGATATGCCCCTAAAATTAATTTTAACCGTTTTAAATTACATCCGTAGGTAATGATACTTTTACTACTAAAGAAATTAAAACACATGTTTTCTACTAATTAGGTGGTCTACATGCTAGTGAATTTGTTGATAGTAATAACAAATTTTTAAGTTCAATACAACAAGCATTGGATTTAGACGGCAACGAACGTGATACACTACATCAATGGGTTCGTTTATTACTGAAGTTTATGTCTACAGTTCAATTGGATCTAAAATTGGATGAAAGTTGTACAGGTGGAACTAGCGGAGCTAGTAGTGGTGGTGACGGAGGTGTTGGCAGTGGAATCGGTAGCAGCAGTGGTGGTAGTGTCGGTAGTGGACGTCACAATATGCCAAGCAAGTCTAGAGACGAATTAAAAGACAGAAAGGCTTTAAGCAAAGCACAAAGACATTTGGCATTTTTACTAGGCTATACAGATGGTTCATTTGATATACCCCCACACAAAATGAGGTGAGTTGTTTTTGCATAACAA
Organism: Schistosoma mansoni; assembly: GCF_000237925.1. NCBI lineage: Eukaryota > Metazoa > Platyhelminthes > Trematoda > Strigeidida > Schistosomatidae > Schistosoma > Schistosoma mansoni. The sequence goes on from NC_031496.1 coordinate 13,311,911, forward strand.
ATAATAGCAGTGGATGCTCACTGATGTTGAGTCCCATACTGGGACGAAATGGCAGTGCAGTGTTTTCATGTTTTTAATGGTGGTCTAGCTTAGATCGAGTTATGAATTCCGCTGTTAAAATAGCAGTTTATGACAATGATCATAAGGACTTTAGGAACTTTTGACAATACTGTTTGAGAATGTAGAAAAACTTTACGAATTAAATTTTGTAGTTGCGTAAACGTCTGGTCAAAACGGAATAATTCACAAATCACTTACAATGACCTATAAAAATAATTATTGCAATAAAATATAGGTTTCATTCGGCATTTGTTGTATGTTGGTTAGTTACACTCAGACTAAAGTGAATAGAGATTAATAGTTGGACATATGGACCAACCAGCAACTTTTAATTAACTCTATCGATGATTAGTAATAAGAAATAAAATTGTAAACAACTAAAACTGAAAAGAAAACTATTCATAGGAATATATAGATCATACGTATATCATTCGAAGTAGAATTCATGTCAATTGAACAAAAATCACCCTAATTCACTATGTACATTTTGAAGATTAGTTTTTTAATACTTTGTGTGTGTGAAGTTAACATCCCTAACAATTTACCCCGATTAATAATGAACTGGTTTGGGATTAACTAGGATGTTGATATCTTCGTCCACTAATGATTGGTTTATCTCCTTGCCCGTAAAATTTGCTCAGACGTTCGAGATATCTGGATCGGTTCTGGAGTTGTAAACTGAGGTTATCAAGCAAGACTAAGTATTTTTGTAACTGTAGCCAGCTCAGTAGTAAATCCTTGCGTAGTCCGTCAAAATTTCAGGTTCTCAGATTCTCTGCCACATCAACTTCGTACAAAATCCTTCTCTATCTTCTCGTTATATACCCTTCTATCCGTCAATTATAGTTTGTCCAGTTTCTGCCAAACATTAGTATCGCAGCTTCGAATCCTGGGGGATTTACTTTACCTTTAAACGATCGTTAGAGAGGCATAGGGTGGTATATTACGCTAAGTTTTGGTCATATTAAATTTTCCTTTGGTGCTTACTTGTTGGGCCTTGCTCCATTGGGTGTTGTCCGATATGCAAACAATAGTTTCGCAGGCTTTCGTTTGCTTACTCCCATCCTTGACTTAAAATGACCCCTCCTTGAATGTGTCGAAAAGACTTTCAGTCTGTTAATTTGATTGTAGACAATATGGTAGGAAGCAAACATGTTTTGATTATGTAACGGCAGAGGAATATTTCGAAATTTTCTGATGTGCACTAAAACCTGTTATCTGATACCACAATGTCTAGCGACACACAGCAAAATAAATTTTGTCCATTACTTGAAAGACTTTTCTGGTGGACTACGACACTAAAAGGACAATCTCTGGTTAATTCAGGAAGGTGGGTACTATTGTGGTGTATGCTACTTTTGTTGACAGATATAAGTAGTATGTATCACCACTAGCAAGTGGAGTGCCTACCAACAAAAGGTTGTATTGAGAAGAACAAGAAAAGAAACAGAGAACAACTGGAACCACAAAATAATTGTAACAATCATGAAACATGCAAACAACAACTGAAAAATCTGCAAATCATGTATGTAATGTATGGTTTTTGTATCTTAAGAAAAACACTGTAGCTTTCAGTAAACAAGAAACTGGTTATATCAGCCAATTCTTCATTCATTACACTGTTACAATATATATGATGTTATTCATTGGGTTGATGGGGTTGATATTCAGTAGAGCCTGTGATATTTCCGGTTGTAACCAAAGTATAATAAATCTCAGCTTATTGCTTCGACGTTTCTTGACAAGGTTAACAGTTTTTGACCATATCGGTGTTACTGCCCTTTTGTGGCCAATACACGAAACTTCGTGCCATAGATTCCATTCTCTGCACTCACAAATCTTTAATATGAAAATTATGAAGGACTTTGGTATTACTACTCGCAAACTAAAAATTAGTAACGATGAGGAGAAAGCCCCATAAGTAGTAAAATTATCATATCCCGGAGAAACTAGTATTGATTTCATTTTAAAAAAGATTCACATCCCTTATTGCATTTCTTTAGTACATTCTTCTCAAGTAGGCATTTCACTGAACGACATATACGAGATAACGAACGTTGCGACACCAAATGGCAGCTGATTAGTTCTATAGGTAATCAATGCGATGGAAAATCTTTAGATATTGCCAGTTCGCTATCGGTCTAGGGGAGGTGTGTGAGACGTTAATAAATCAAATGTAACTTGTTAAGAAGAAACCAACATTGTTAAGCTACATACTAACTTAAGGTGATTGTAATTCACCTACTTACGCACGTTACCCATTATGGAGGGGCATAGGCCGCCCACCAGAATTCTCTAACGAACTCTGTCCTGGGCAATTCTTTTCACTTGTTTCCAATTAGCATTAATCATTTTCATGTCTGTCTTCGATTCCCGATGCAATGTGTTTTCGGATCTTCCTCTTTTTCTTTTGCCTTCAAAATTCTGAGTTTGGGCTTGCCTCGTGATGCAGTTTAATGATTTCCTCAGTGTATATCCTATCCACCTCCAAACTTTCTTCTAATATTCTCTTCAGCTGGACGTTAGTTTCTTCCCTGACACAGTGGGTCGTTGCCGGTGGTATCCGACCAACGGATCTGGAGTATCTTGTGTAGGCTATTGTTTATAAATACCTGTACGTTTTCGATAATGTCTGCAGTAGTTCCCCAAGTTTCAGCTCCGTACAGTAAAACTGCCTTGAAAAAAGAAAGAGCGAGAGTAAGCAGCCTTGTCTCCTCCCCCCGTAGCAATTACAGGATTATTGCCGGTCCCAATCTTGGATAGAAAAGAAGGATTGGGCATGTGATCAACAACTCCATCTCGTAGAAGACAACCTTGGTAAAAATAAAGTGATAGTTGTTCAGCTGACATTTAAGGAGGACATCAGCCAAATTATATTTGAGCTGTGAGCAAGAACGTCGGTGCTGCTTGTGAATTTGTTTGATAAATAGTATGTGGCGGTTGACTAGGCGGATGTGCCGTGAACTCGACTGAATACGCTGAACCCACAAATGGACATTCTAGACGTGAAGCTAGATACTTTTTTCTGAAGTTCTGTCCGAACTTCAGGACTCCTTATTCAGTTTGTTGCATCACTCCAAACAAACACCGCACTGTTGCATGGACTGAATTTTTCATTTGTGCTGCAGTTACTCTGAATTTTATAATTTGTGAGACGTGTTCAGATTTTGACCGATTGAGAAATATTTTGATGAGGTCTATCTTTGATTGGATTAACTGAATGTATGGCGATTTCCATTCAATTTTTGTAATCAAAATTTTAACAACTGACTTTTATCCCCATCGTTATCGTTGTGAATAAGGATTAATAAAGTAAGCGTATTTTATAATTGGTAAAATAAATTAATAAAATGTCAATTGATATATCTAATGCAATGATAAGGAGTGATCAAGTGACCACTATTTACGATACCGATTGTTTGATATCAGAAGATATGGTGAATTCCTAGAACGTATTTTTCATTTCAAAATTACACATATATTCAAGCATGAACACAGAAATGATGCAATTAGATATTATAAACATCTGAAGAAAATAAATATTGCGAGTTGCTGACTCTCTAATGAATAACAGTCTAACTGTTAAAGCTTACACATTACGTTATAGAAATATATATATATATATATAATAAGCCTGTACAATGTAAATGAGATGAGTTGTACTATGGTGAATTATTTTGTATGTTTTTTTTGAATTCTCACAAAATCTAGGAATTCCACTGTTTTTCATGCATTTTTGGCACATGTCGCTGGTGTTCTCGATCGTAATTTTAGTATGGGCTGTTGTATTCTTCATCAAACTCTAGTTGTTTTACAATTCTGTGCATCACCTCAACGTTATGCTACTGATACGCAACCACCAACATTTACTTTGAGATTATTGGAACCACATGTTAGGCTTCATTGGCTCCAAACACTTTTAGTCATTCTGTATAAAGTGAGTAAATTTTATATTCATTGTTTTTATTACCGTGAAAATATTATTCTGTTTAGCCAACAAAAATACTACTGCAGACACCTAAATAATTCATTAAAAAGACGACTAATGAGCCAGATTCCCACTAATGGATATTATTGTTTGACTCTAGTTCCTAACAAGAAGTGGAAGTAAGCAACGCACTTCTAATCATCCACCGACTTCTCATCGAATATACTATGTGGTCTACGCATATGCCCTTTACTTAAACGTGAAGCCATTGACATCCACTCAAACAAACCTAATATTTGTGCTCATAGGAAATTTGTAAAATTTGTTTTGTTGACGTGGTCATCATAATAAATAAATTTATAGTAAGTTGCCAATCTCTTATTACACAATGTTTCACGAATACCTTTCTATGCAGATACTTTTTGTTGCTGTATAACTGTAACATACATTTTATGCTTATACAACTGTTATTATTCATCCTTTTTTATCAGAATTATGTCAATTCTTGTAATATTATGTAATTCAATTTCTAAGTACATATTCCAATGCATTGATTTTTAAGTTAAATACCTTTGAATATCAATCACTTCACTTAACTCATTTTTT